>NC_053113.1:13052427-13157427 GCF_010015445.1 Perca fluviatilis | reverse complement strand
ATGGCTGTTGTGGGGCAGGAAACATGAAATGCATCACTTCCTGTATGCCTGGAAATATTTCCAAGAAAGAGCCACCAGTGTTTACAGCTGCAAAATGTTACTTTACTTCGTTTAACACAAGACCTCATGTTTGACAGCTTTCATTTTAATTACCACTAAAAGTGTGTACTGTACACAGAACCAGAGCGGGCTCCTGGAAGTGTTGACTTTATACTTACAGTATATATTGTAGTTTTTCATCCCCTCCCTGTCCAGTGAAAACCATGTATCTCCAGATGTGTTGATGTTGAATGTTTGTGATAAACTAAAGGACGAAGTGTGTTGAGAAAGTTCTCCTCCTTCTTAATCTAAATAAAGTCTTTAAAAAGCCTCTCGGATCAGCTGGTAAAATGCATCGTCGCAAAGCTGAAAACAGGGCTGTTTTTCTGACACCATGAAAAGTTTTAAGACTTTTTAGAGATATGTGGTTCTCACAGGACAGCGACGCTGCAAACATAATGATGATCTTATAGAATATGATGCATTACTGTAGATTAAACTACCCAACAGTATATAAAGGAGGTAAAATTCATGAGAATGCGTTGAACATGCACATTAATGCAGCAGGAATATTAATCCAGAAACATCAGATGTAGTCGGAAAACACTGACAGGGAACACGTGACTGCACAAGGAGTACTTTTACTTTTCATACTTTAAGTACATTTAGCTAAGACTTTAGTTACTTTTCAGAGTATTAATACAAAACATAACCTACTCAGTACGTGTACTTTTAGTACTTTAAGTACATTAAGATCTGAGTACTTTTCCTTAACCGCTTCTACTGAATGTAATAAAAAAAAGAAAGATAATCTGACTGTCTTGATTTAACAGCATCACGACCTTCCGTTATTTGAATTAATTAAATTTAAAATAAAATAAGAGCAATTTCTATTTTCCGTGGTCGCGATGATTGTGTTTGCAACTTGACAAACATTACAGCTGAAGATCTAATATCATGGAGAGCTGTGATGACTAAGATTCAGATCTCCCACGCAGATTGTGGTCACATGAGTGTGTGTGTGTGTGTGTGTGTGTGTGTGTGTGTGTGTGTGTGTGTGTGTGTGTGTGTGTGTGTGTGTGTGTGTGTGTGTGTGTGTGTGTGTGTGTGTGTGTGTGTGTGTGTGTGTGTGTGTGTGTGTGTGTGACTGGCATGCTGAGGGTGGGGGGGCGCTCCCTCACCACTCCAGAGATGACTGGCATCTCTCCTGACATGAAAGCACAAAACCCATACTAAAGACAGAAGCTACACCTACACACACACATTTTCAGACACTGGCATTTAGGCTGACGCTCCAGCTGAGGTCTGACTCTGTTGGCACAGGAAGTTGCGTCTCTGGGATGAGCGCCGTGCAAGTCATCTGGAGAAAGAGTTTGGGTTGCTGCGGTGGTGGTGATGGGTTTCTCTTTTGTTTGTTGCTCAGCTGCTGCACTGTCTGGTGTGAGTGTGTGTGTGTGTGTGTGTGTGTGTGTGTGTGTATATGTATATATATATGTATGGTCATTGTTGAAACCGTAAACAATGGGAGGTGACAGTTTCACTATTCGCTCGACTGAAAGGTGAAGGGCAGGTTTACAGTGGTGGTTTGATCGGAGATAGCACAGGAGAAAGGTCCCATGTTATACTATAAGGGTATTTTGGGTTTCTACTAGAACATGTTTACATGCTTTAATGTTCAAAAAACATTATTTTTCTCATACTGTCTGTATTAATATACCTGTATTCACCCTCTGTCTGACACGCTCTGTTTTGGCGCCTGTCTCTTTAAAACCCCTCCTGAAAACGTCTGTTCTGTCTTTCGCATCATCTGATTGATAACGGCACTTTAGCAGCACTATATATATATATATATATATATATATATATATATATATATATATATATATATATATATATATATATATATATATATATAGTTGTGAGATCACAACGGTACTGAAGTCCCGACGGCTCGTTTAACGGCATAGTTTCTGAATGTGTGCATTTTTCTGTGGATTGAGCACTTTGATCCTTTCACAGTTTTTATATAGCACCTCAACCTGCTTTTTTAATAAAAATAAATCTCACTTTTTACAATATGAGACCTTTTGAAGATATATAATATGTCACATTTCCGCATTAAAATGTCTAAAATCAACTTGACCCACGTTATATATTTTGTTAAGCTGTGTACTTACCTGTTTTTTTACAACAATGTTCAAACACAGAGAAATCTGTTATTTTATTCAAGGTGACATGCGTTACATTTGGTTCAATGGGGTCATATCCCCTTTAACCCCTTTTTTAAGGTGTTAAATTAATTAGTGATGAGAAATGTGACCTTATTTGCTCAAACAACACCAGCAGGCAAACAGTCTCATGCATTTCAGTTATTTACATCAAGGCACTTTTACATTTTAATAGTTATGTTTTAGAAACTGCAACTAAATGTTGCAGAAATTCTGTGTTTGCATGTTGAATGCTGCTGAGTTTAGCCTGAAGCAGACGGGAAGCGGTTCCGATCTTTTGTTTTGAAAATCAAAATGAAGACTTTGATCAATGGCCGGCAGGTGAAGCCAGCCGAGGTGGGGTGGCGCTCAGCAGCTGACAGGTGTGAATGAAAACAACAGCTGGCGCATTCACAGCTGAAAACACATTTAAACTGAACTGAAACTTTCTTTTGTCTTAAGGAAGTCTGGTTTGATGTCTGCGTCAGTCGTGAATGCATCGCTGTGTGGACGCGTCAGTCTGGTCTGTGGACTCCTCCTCCTGGCCTTTTCACCGCTCCTCACGGCAGGTACGACCTCTGACCCCTCCAGGACACTCAAACCCTAACTTAATGCATTTATTCATTCATTATTTTATTAAAGCCCTGTTTGCACAGGACTGGTATTACCAGGGGAACTCATGTGATTTAGAAATACAATACAACCCCAAATCACAGAGATCCCTTTTTGCACAGGACTAATATTATCACACACCCTCTGTGTTTGGCGAAATATGGTTGGTCATTTGCAGTGGAATTTTTACTTGACAAATTACAGACGTGGCCGATTCGCACAGGAATAAGATCACAGACGACCTCCGCAATTATTACAAATTACTAGAGGTCCCCTAGGTAATACCAGTCCCGTGCGAGTAGGGGCTTAAAAACTCCCAAAATCCTTTTGACTGTTTCTAATCATTTGAGATATGCCACAGCAGTGGGATACTGAAACAACCTTTTTATTGTAAAATTATTGTAAAATATTAACACAAGCCAGATAAATGTCCATTAGTTGCACACAGTGTGATGACTGCGTGTGAAACACTAAATGAACTTTAGGCAGCGTGTTGTTGTTGTTGTTGCAGGATGTAGACACTTTCTGTTCAGCTGTTCAATCTGTTTAAGAGGTTCGAAACTGAACTGTGTGGTTCTTCCTCTCCTTATCCAAACTGTACAGTTTATATTGCGATCAACTTTCTGAAGCTACAGTTATTAATGCTTTTAATCTGATTTAGACCTGTCTGGCTCCCCACCCACCAGTAGTTTCATTTCTAGTGAATTTCCACTCTCTCTCTCGCACCTGACTCTTCACAGGTGATGATTGATGTTTTGGTTTAAGGAGCTTACGGGGGCAGTGGAAACCATAATTCTGCAGACGCAGACATTTAGGATGGAAGATGAAGAAATAGCGGAAGTGGGTAACCGTGCTGGCAGCTCTGCCCATTGGGTAACACGGAGGTGGTTGTGGGGAAACGTTTTCAAGATGGAAAAGAGCTCAGCGTACGCTGCATTCGTTCATGTATAAATCTAAATATCTAAACCAAATCCTGACCCTCTATAAAGCCGCTAATTAGCTTTGTTTAAGGGCGCCTGGGTACTTCACCTTGTAAAGCGCGCGCCCATATATAGAGGTGTGCTCCTCGATGCAGCGACCGCGGGCTCACCACTGACCTGCGGCCATGTGCTGCAGGTCGTCCCCCCCCCTCATATTTTCAGCTGTTCTATACAAATAAAGGCCAAAAATGCCCCAAAAAAATCATCTTTAAAAATAAATAATAATTATCTGTGTTTACAGTAACAATATCACAGCAGTAAAATGCAACATGCACATTAATGCAGCAGTAATCCAGAAACATCAAATATAATAGGACAACACTGGCAGGGAACATCCTACTGCACGATGAGTTTTACTTTTCATACTTTAAAGTACATTTTGCTGATACTAGAGACGGTTTAGAACTGAGACGGCTCAATTCGGAGTAACGGCAGCTCCTGTGTGATTCCAACGGGAGAAGTGAACATAGATTATGACCTTTCACCCCATAGCCACCAGAGTAAACACTGGACCCATTTTTTCCACAAGCCACAAATCTCTAGAATTTTCTGACACTAAAATGGTATTTTTCAGACGGACAAATCAATTTCTGTCTCAGGAACAAACGCTCCTGACATCTGGCGCCACAGATAAGCTAACGCCAACTAACGGTCGCAAACGCTGATAGATTTTTTTTTTTTTTTTTTTTTAATGCTAAATGTGTCTTTTAGCTGCGTAAATATCTAATATGTCAGCAAAAGAAAATATGGATAAATTCTACAAATATAACTTCATCCATCCACACACTTTCAAAAAAGGCCACGCCCATTTAGGAGAAAGAAAGTGTGGACATTTTCATACCATTGGGGCAGCGTGTAATGCTCTTCTAATCTTAAGTCATAGAGAGTCTTTGATAGTACTTACATCATTTTACTTAAGTAAGGTTTAAATGCAGGTCTTTTACTTGTAGTGGAGTATGTTCACAGTGTGGTATGAATACTTTTACTTAACTAAAGGTTCTGAATACTTCTACCAGCACTGCTTACAGTATAATGATAGAATTACCACAAACAACTAGCCTCCTCTGGGATTTCTTTCCAGCACTAAAATAGAATCTGGCAGTGGCAGCTTGTGAAAGCAGAGATGTTTATCGTCTTCTTTAAAGCCAAAAGAGAACAAATGCATGAGGAGCAGAGTTGGCGCAGGGATAAGGAAGAAGAAGAGGGTTTAAATAACAAACATTTTTCATTTTGAGAAAACCTTAACCAATAGCAATCATGTGAGGAAGAGGCTCTTAATGATCTTGAATTCCACTGCACAAAGGCGACATCACTGTGTTTTGTGTCTGTGCAGGCCGACTGAGTAACTGCAGTCACCCTCTGGTGCCAGAACATGGAGGTTTCCGATGTGACCCGTCCCCGTGTCGAGGTTTCCCCCACAAGAGCGCCATCCACGTCTTCTGTGAGCCGGGATATCACCTCAGCAGCAAGCTCCGTGTCTCCCGGTGCCGCCACGGGAAGTGGCAGCCTGCCATACCTGCCTGCGTCCCCATCAGAGGTAGGACTTCAGAAGACTGAATTCACTGGATTCTCAGTACAAACACGGGTTACTGTCCTCCCACCGTTCCTCAGTGATCACCAGGGGCGGAGACCCAAATGTTTTCTCAAAAGCCCTAAATCTTTTACGTCTACTACTAGTATATGCCCTTTTGGGGATCCTCGATTTATAATTAGTATTCAAACGTAGCAGATTTGTCAGCTAAACATTCATTCTGTGAACTCGGCAGAGAATAACAGAACCATGTTGCAAAATTAGTACTGGTGTTCATTCCTACCCATGTTATGTAACTTAAAAATAGTAACATCAGACAACTTTTGCCTCTTTTTAACTTCAGAATGATGAAGACAGTTGGAGAATCATATAAAACAGGATGTCTGCTGGAGAGGATGATTCTTTTTCCCTGGCAACTATTTTGTCTTTATCAAACCATGTTTTTGCCCAAATAATGCACATATATTAGGTCTTCTTTTATCTCAAATGGATTGAAAAAAGCTGCAGAAAATGTGGAAAAATGTCCCTGGGGGAGCATGCCCCAGGACCACCGTAGGTTTAGGCTAAAAACGAGGACAACACAAAGGTGAACTTACAGCTCTGTGAGGATTGTAAACCGTAAGACAACAGGGCAATGCAAAAGTGCAAATGGTGCTGGAATACATGAAGAAATAATAATGTTCCAAACTATTCGTGACTCGGTGCAGCTTTGAGCCTGTCACTTTTAAAGGCTGATTAGTCATTGGATGACAGATACTTCTCGTTTTGAGTGTTCAGGAAGCAGACGTCAAGTCATTGTTTGGTAATGAGGTTTGATTCGCAGTGGGCTTACACACACTTCAAGTATGTGTTAAAGATTGATTCCAGACATGAGTAAGCGTCAACAAAAAGACTTATAGAGACTCCACTGGTAGTGCAGCCAGTGGTGGAATGTAACTAAGTACATTTACTCAAGTGCTGTACTTAAGTACAAATTTGATTCTTTCTTTTCATGCCACTTTGTACTTCTCCTCCGCTACATTTACACTATCTGACAGCTTTAGGTACTTTACAAGTTAAGATGTTTGCACACAAAACATATGAAGTTTATAAAATGTGATGTGTTGTTGTAAATGTAACTACCCAACAGTTTATACAGCTGAGTCGACAGAAAATCGTTAAATCGTTAATCATTATTTCACATAAAAACATTTCATGGTTCCAGATTTGCTGCTTTTTCTTTTAATAATATTAATAATGTTAATGTATTAGTAATGTATTAGTAATAATGGTGAGGTTTGGACTGTTGGTTGGACAAAACAAACATTGAGAAGGTGTCACTTTGGGTAATTGTGACAGCATTTCTTACTATTTTCACTTTTCTTTTTTACAAAAAATTGATTAATGGAGAAAATAATCAGCAGATGAATCCATAATGAAAATATTATTTAGTTAATAGTTCAAAAATCCTGATTTTACATGAATGTGTGAGTAATAATAATCTAATGTTAGAATATATAATAGTATAGCAGTCATACTAAACATATTTACACTTTTAATACTTTAAGTACGTTTTCCACATATTTTTGTAGTAACTTTTGCAATGCAGGACTTTTACTTTTTTATGTTTTTTTTATTTTTACAGTGTGGTGTTACTACACATACTTTTATCTCCATCTCTGCACAGTAAAAGCTAACATTGTCAATCTAAAAAAAAAAGGAACCACTTATGTTTTTTTTTTGTTGTTGCTACAAAAAAAAAGTCACTTCCCCTCTGCAATCGATTTAAACAGTTTTTCTGAGCGTCATGGGGCTGAAGCCTCTAATGCAAACGCAGCAGCAGCTCGCGTTCATCCCCTGACCTACTTACAAACACTCAGCGACTCTCTGCAGCGAACTAGAAGCTTCACTTTCCTCAGACCAGTTCCGACTTCCTCTGTCGCCATTCACTTGAAACGCGCTGCGACAGGAAGTCGGAGCGCAGAAAGAGGAAGCGGGCGGTGCCACCATAATAACCATTAAAAATTTCCTGTGTGTTGACGCTGTCAGAGCCTCATGGAAAGCTACTGTCGTATTATCTCAGGCTCAGAGAAACCACATAAGTAGATAAAAACAATTCCTCTCATAGATATTGTGTTTGATAATCTATTTCTGTAAAGGGCATAGCTTCTGAAGTGGTGCCACACAGGTGATTTGTTTTCTGTCACAGCTTCAGCTCATTGTCTCAAGCCTATTACATTTTTAACATAGCCACAAAATCTGCGTTTTCCGTGCCGGTACTCCTGCCTGTTTCTCCAAACTGGGGACGTGCCAACGGCAATCCTCTGTAGGTAATAAACTGACTATGGCTATGCACCTCATACAGAACAACCCCATTTAAAAAAAAAAAAAAAAAGGAACTGGAGTTGAGGAGTCTGAGGAAAGCTGATTTATGATTAAGATTTCATCATTTAATTAATTGAATGTCAAAACGTAGTGAAAAATGTTTCTAGAGCCCAGGTTGACGTCTTCAAAATGCTTTGTTTGACCAACAGCCCAAAAAAAACCAAAATATTCAACGTACACTCGCATAAAAAGGAGAAAAAAGCAGCACATGTTCACATTTGTGAAGCTGGAACCAGCAAATGTTTGGTCGACGATGGATCCAGCCGATATTTGTACAGTTTCAGGCGTCTGTTAGTGTCTAAAGCGGTTGTTTTTCTACTCTCAACATGTCTCTTTCTCCTCCTCAGAAGGTCCAAACCTGAACTCTGACAACAGAGTGAACGACTCGATGCCCAGCATGGCCACAACCGCGGTGGGCGTGTCCATCTTCCTGCTCACCACCACTGCATGCCTGGTCATCAAGTCCCGCCTCTACCCCTGTCGATCACGCAGGTGAGAAAAAGATCATTTACTGCACGGATTCCTAAACCTGCCACATGGTTATGTTTCTGCTCTATATTTAATAGGGCTGGGACGATATGTCTTTGTCCCGATTCGATTCTTTCGCGATACATGGGTGCCGATTCAATTTGCATTATGATTTTTAAATGTGTTGCGATTCTAGAAGTACTGCGATTCGCTAGTATTGAGTATTGTGATTTTATTTTCCTTCTTTAAAGGTCCCATGGCATGAAAATGTCACTTTATGAGTTTTTTTTAACATTAATATGCGTTCCCCCAGCCTGCCTATGGTCCCCCAGTGGCTAGAAATGGTGATAGGTGTAAACCGAGCCCTGGGTATCCTGCTCTGCCTTTGAGAAAATGAAAGCTCAGATGGGCCAATCAGGAATCTTCTCCTTATGAGGTCATAAGGAGCAAGGTTACCTCCCCTTTCTCTGCTTTGCCCCCCCAGAGAATTTGACCCACCCATGAGAGAAAGAGAGACATCATGGCTTTCAAACGAGCAAAGTGGCAGTTGGTCAAGACTTCAGATACAGTATTAGAGGACCAGTAAGGTCTATATAAAAGAGACTTAAGATACAGTATTAGAGGACCACTAAGGTCTATATAAAAGAGACTTAAGATACAGTATTAGGGGACCACTAAGGTCTATATAAAAGAGACTTCAGATACAGTATTAGGGGACCACTAAGGTCTATATAAAAGAGACTTCAGATACAGTATTAGGGGACCACTAAGGTCTATATAAAAGAGACTTCAGATACAGTATTAGGGGACCACTAAGGTCTATATAAAAGAGACTTCAGATACAGTATTAGGATACCACTAAGGTCTATATAAAAGAGACTTCAGATACAGTATTAGGGGACCACTAAGGCCTATATAAAAGAGACTTCAGATACAGTATTAGGGGACCACTAAGGCCTATATAAAAGAGACTTCAGATACAGTATTAGGGGACCACTAAGGTCTATATAAAAGAGACTTCAGATACAGTATTAGGGGACCACTAAGGTCTATATAAAAGAGACTTCAGATACAGTATTAGGATACCACTAAGGTCTATATAAAAGAGACTTCAGATACAGTATTAGGGGACCACTAAGGTCTATATAAAAGCATCCAAAGAGCACCATGTCATGGGACCTTTAACAAAAACAAAAGTTGCGTTATACACTTCTAGAGACGATGTGTCATGACACATTTCTGAACTGATTGTTTTCTAAGAAGAATGCACATCACACATCCGTTAGTCAGTCAGTCTGACATTTATTTCATTTGTAAAGAAGTACATGACATGAATTTTCTGCATGTTCTGCTTTCGGTCAGTTGTTTTGGGATCTGATATAATGTAGAGGCAGTCAGCGGTACCGTATAAACAGAAAATATTTAAGCGAATCATTGGTAAAAAAAAATTAATACATACAAAATATTGATTCTGTGGAGAAGAATCGATTTTAAAAAATCGTTGCAAAAAAGATTGTCGATACACACGTGAATTGATATTTACTGTGAATGACTGAGGTCAGAGGTCAGTGGAGTCAGTGTGTGTAATTCTCTGTGTGTGTGTGTGTGTGTGTGTGTGTCCCAGCAGCCGTCGCTCTTCCGACCAGCTGGACCTGATGGTGGACGGACTTCCTGTCTCCCTGCCCTCCTACGAGGAGGCGGTGTACGGCAGCTGGGGGCAGCGCCTGCCCACCTGCTCGGCGCCGGGGCCCACCCAGCTCCTATTGGCTCAGGAGGCTCCCGACGGTCACCCGGCGTCTCTCAACAACCAACCGGACGGCAGTCGCCGCCCCCTCCTGTCCAGCCCCGACAACCCCCCGCCCCCTTACGAGGAGGTCCAGTCGTCCCACCCCAGAGACAGGACGGGGGACGCGGACAAGGACGCTTGACTGACGGGACAGGAAGGGGGTTCGATTGACAGCTGCAGCGTTTACTCTGCAGATGGTGAAACGAAAACCCAGACTGACAGCGGACTTCTGCACTTTCCCTGGTTGGCTCGCCGGCATCGGGACATTCAGTCCAATCAATCACATGCTAGTTTGGACGAAGCCGATGAGCTCTGATTGGCCAGATGTTAGATCACAAAGACCTGATTGAAGAGGATATTTCTACATGAAACGTTGATTGTAAAGTGCGTTGTGTGAATGTAAGTGACAATGTAAGTGAGAAGGGAGTTTACGTGCTGTCTGGTGAAAACCTTTTATAACCCGAATGCCTTTTGGTTAGTGATAAATATATATTTCATTGTTTAAACAATAAGATATATTAAGTTTAAAACTAAAAATCATCACACAAGCTAGAATAATGAGGTTTTCACAGTCGTATAAAAGTAAAAGTGTGTGCGTGTGTGTTTTCAGTGTTGCTCTGGAGACGTCGTCCATCCTTTCCCGTCAGTGACGGGGCCGATCGCGCTGTTGCAGAAACCTTGTGTGTTTCCAAGGCAACAAACTATATTCCACTTGTGTCTGATTCTACCTTTTGTGCAGCGTTTCTTTCAGCGGTGTTGATTTAAAGCCAGCGTGGTGGAAAAAAGTATTCAGATTTTCACAGCAATGCGTCATATTCTATAAGATCATCATTATGTTTGTAGCGTCGCTGTCCTGTGAGAACCACGTAGGCTATCTCTAAAAAGTCTTAAAACTTTTCATGGTGTCAGAAAAACAGCCCTGTTTTTTTTTTTGCTTTGTGACGACGCATTTTACCAGCTGATCCAAGAGGATTTTGAAAGACTTTATTTAGATTAAGGAGGAGGAGAACTTTCTCAACACATTAAGGAAGACTTCATCCTTCAGTTTATCACAAACATTCATCATCAACACATCTGGAGATACGTGGTTTTCACTGAACAGGAAGGGGAGGGTCATTTGAAAAGTAACTTAAGCTGTCAGACAAATTTAGTGAGGTAAAATCTACAATATTTACCTCCTGAGATGTTGTGGAAAAGAATAAAGCTGCAATAAATTCTGCAAGTAAAGTACAAGTACCTCAAATTGGTTACATTCCACCACTGGTGCGCAGTAACCTTGGTAACAGGCGACAAAAAACAGCATGTCGTGATGTCGATTTTTGTGTGCAGCGGATTATATTTAAAGACTTGAAAATGCTCAGAAAGCACACGGTGTTTCAGAGGGTTTCTCAGTGGTAAATGACACGAAAAATAATAATATTTGGATGAATTTGAATGTACAGTGAAAAGAATCTGAAATAATGTGTACATTTATTTGCCCTGGTGGCATCGGTGCAGACACACAGAGGTGCTTTTAAACCTGCAAAAAAAAAAAAAAGGAAAAAAAGCCCACAGATGTTGGACCAAAAAAAAGTGAACTAAACAAACGGTGTCCTCACTTCAGCTGGCCGGTTCCCTCTCTTGATGCCTTCACAGACCTTGAATGTAATTTATGTTTCATTTTGTGGCAACAAATCTTGACTATTAATATGGAATTGTAATATTTACAGGAAGATTATTTGTACATTGTATTATTGCACAAGATTATATGATAAATAAATGTTGAGGTGTTTGATATAATTTGCCGTGTGTGTGTGTGTGACTTGATTGAAGTTAATTAGCTACACCTTTGGTTTGCCAGTGTTGCCGCAGCATGATGCAGGACACACCGCAGACGGACACAAACATTCTCTCTCCCATTTTTATTCCCCGCACTTATATTTGTTTAGTTTGTTTTAATGTTGGAGATTTAGCAGCATTTGCATCAAGTCTTGATTAGATTTTTTTTTATTTTATTTTTTTTTACACAATCCTCAAGCAATTGATAATTTTTCTCAGCTGAAAAACAGCAAGAATCTACATAAAACCATGGTTTGAACTGTGTTTTAAAAAAAAGTCTGTAGGTCTGTTTATAATGCAGTGACTTTAAAACGAAAATGTTCCGCTCTGTTTCAGATCCTGCCGAGACAGTTTTCCTGATCTGATCCCCCCCCCCACACACACACACACACACACACACACACACACACACACACACACACACAAACCTACTGCAGGCCAGTCCACAAACACACACCACAACCACAGACAACACTGACTAATAAAGTTAATGATTGTTTTCTTCTGTGTGTTGAAGGAAAGAGAAAGTGAGAAACTCTCAGAACTCAACAACAGAAAAATGATGAATGGGATGGAGTGTGGTCAGATGATTTCAGATATCAGTGTTTAAGAGATTAAGACATTTTAACCGTGGTGAAGGATGTATTCAGATCCTTTACTTTAATACCACACTGAGATTATTCCACTAAATGTCCTGCATTCAAAACACTAAGTAAAAGTATGTAAGTATTATCTGCAAAATGTACTTGGAAGTATCAAAGTAAAGGTACTCTTTGTGCAGTAAAATGTTCCCTGTCAGTGTTTCCCTGTTATATCTGATGTTTCTGGATTAATATTCCTGCTGCATTCATGTCTATGTTGCATTTTGCTGCTGTAGATGTTTAAGGTTGTGCTCATTTTAACTCCTGTATATACTGTTGGGTAGTTTAATCTACAGCAATGCTTCATATTCTATAAGATCATCATATGTTTGCAGCGTCGCTGTTCTGTGAGAACCACGAATCTCTAAAAAGTTTTACAACTTTTCATGTCAGAAAAACAGCCCTGTTTTCAGCTTTCTGACGATGCATTTTCCAGCTGATCTGAGAGGATTTTTAAAGACTTTATTTAGATTAAGAAGGAGGATAACTTTCTCAACACATAAAGGAAGACTTCATCCTTCAGTTTATCACAAACATTCAACATCAACACATCTGGAGATGGAAATGTATATCAGTTTATTTATACAATCATTTATTTTCAAAATTGTTGCCGATTTAATTTTCCATTGATCGACTATACAAGTAACGGCTTCAGCTCTAGTTGTTTTGAACTGTGGAGTCAAAGTCAATCTACTGATCCAATAAAACCGTAGACAGACTATTATTATATTTACTGCTCCAAAAATAACAGCACACGAATGCCCCAAATCCAAATATTTTAGATTATTTACTCTATGAAACATCAAGTGAGGGAAATGAAAGGGGTAGATGGTGAGACATTCTTATTTGTTGCATCTTCAATCAATCATTTAGCTTCATGAGGATATATACAAAGTACAAGTACTTCAAATTTGTACAGAGTGAAGAAAATTCAGGGAAAAGGAATGGCCAGAGGAAGTTCTGACTCCAGTTATCTATACACTCTAATGTCCGCCCGTTGGTTAATGAGACTTATGACACCAGAACTCAGGGATCAAAACTGATGTCGATAGATTAAAGCCAAGAAAGTTTACTGAAGTCCAGCATCTAAGTTTACAAAACACAATTGTGGGTTCACAAAAATGATCCTAAGTTTCCCTAACCGCAGACAAAGTCTGCAGTATGTCCGATTATGAACCCCATCTAACCATCTTCTTAAGCTTTTATTTTCTTTCTTGAAGGTGTCCACCCTCCTCTCTTCCTCCTGTCTCCGGGCAGATTTTCCAACTCTCTCTCTCACACACACACACACACACACACACACACACACACACACACACACACACACACACACACACACACACACACACACACACACACACACACACACACACACACACACCACACACACCACACACACTGACCCAAAAGCCACCCCCTCCCGTTCCACTTCTCCGTCTGGTACAGAAAAACATACGCTCCCATTCCTGGGCTATAAGGTAATCAAAGCTTAAGCTAGCTATCTGTGTGTCCCGAGTCTATACATTATACAGGGAATACAACTTTTAATACTGAGAATAACACATCTAGATTATAGAAATATTTCTACATGAGTAAATGTACTTAGTTACTTTCCACCACTGCACCACCGTTTATTTCTAAAGATAATAAGTGTGTCCTGGGGCCTCATTTATAAAACCTGTTACGCAAGAAAAAGTTGCGTGAAAGCACGGTGAAATTTGTCGTCGCAACATTCCTCGCAATAGTCGGGATTTATAAAGAATTTCCATGCGTAAAAATGTTCCCAGTTTTCCGCAACCTTTTGACCACACGTGTGATCGTGCGTATGTAATGCTCCAAGGTTTTGTAGACTGCGTTTTAGTGAACTCAGATGGTATGCCCGTTTCCCGAACCCAACCCAGTTTTTGTTTTCCTGAACCCCAAAAATCCGTTCTTGCTAAACCGACCCAGAGCCGGTTCGGCTAGGGGGGCCAGGGGGCTGCGAACGGGAGAGCAGGGGACCCTCCCACACCGAGCAAACTCCACGAAACAAACACCGCATCCCCGGGAAATGCGGTGTGTGTGTGTGGGTTGTGTGTGTGTGTGTGTGTGTGTGTGTGTTGTTGTGTGTGCGCGCGGTCTTTATGTGGTCGTGTCTGATTGTAGATGTCTGTGTGTGAATGTTGTCTTTCTGCACCTGCTATTCCCACACAGTTACCATACAAGCAACCAAATTGTCACATTTCAAGCACTTTCACCTGTTTTGCACAACTAATGATCCAAAATCTTGTTTCTATTTTTTACTTTTTTAATAATTGAATTTTTCTCTAAAAAAACGAAAATGATCATATGATCATAAATGTGATCTCACGAGGGTAAATGGCAAATATGAACCATAAATGATGTATATCATTGGTAATTGAGCTGTTAAGTAGTAAGGCTGTGTAACAATATGAACAGTACACACGCGGTTACGGCTTCCAAACAGGATTTAGTTTGGTTTCTACCTCTGTTAGGAGCACATCGATCTCACAATCACTGAATTGTGTTTTTCCCCCATTTTTCCGTTTCGTGATTGGTGATCAAGGGCTCCTTTCAAGGCTGGAATATTCATTGATTGATTAACATGGACCTTATTAGGACAAATATGGGAAGACCTTGGGGAGAAGCGCTGAGGCTCGTGCATGACCGCATACTGTAACGCAAGTCCCGTATTTATAACGAGAATACGCGGAATTATTAGCCGCGAGTTTTCATAAATCAGAATATTGTTTTTGCGTACGAAAATTCTGACTTTTTTGCGCACGAAATCTTTCAGAATAGAATCTACGCAAAGTTTTATAAATGAGGCCCCTGGTGTTTCTTTTTGCCTTTTTGTATTTATTCCAAACAATCTGCTGCTGTTGCTTCCATAAAAACACTTCCTGTTACCATTCACTCTGTTTCAGAGCTGGGCTGGTGATGATGATGATGATGATGAAGGGTTAAACAAACGGCTTCCTGCTGTAGTATGGCATCCTGGGTGTGTTGGAGCAGAAGTCTGTTGTTAGGAAATAAAATTAAAAAAAGAAGTGTATTTATTGCAAGCAGTCAGCTGTGGTTACAGTAGGATGAATGGGTGGATGTTGAGTCATTGATGAAGACAAACCAGTGGTGGACAGTAACAAGTACACGCAAGATCACATTTTATGACAAATGTATTCAGAAAACAATGAAATCCCAGAAGGTTCACATTTTTTCTTTCCGCTGTACATGTGTCTTTCTATTTTTTTGCTAATTTATACCTCCCCTTCACTACATTTGTCTGACAGGTCGAGTACATTAGCTAGTACTTTGTAGATACTATATATAATATAAAATATAAATTAAGTAAGTAAAGTTTATTTATATAGCACTTGTGCTTCACAATGAAATGAAATGCAATGAATAAAAGACCTCCAACCACCCTTGTCTAACTAAAAGCCTGTTTGAATAACCGAGTCTTCAGCTGTGTTTTTTAAAAAGAGTCGAGAGAATTAAAAGAAGGTAAAGAGAGGCCGGGCTGGGCCCCCTCTGGGCTTAGAGCGAGTGTGGGGAGCCGCTAACAGCCTCTGACTGATGATCTAAGACTGCGGCTGGCTGTGTGTGGGTGTGTGAAGATCTATCTTGTATCTGGAAAAGTAAGCTATGTAAGAATCATCAGGAAAATGTACTTCAGTTATCGAAAGTAAAAGTACTGGATGCAGAAATAATAGCCTCACATTTTAGAAACTGGAAACGATCCAAACTGTTCTGTGTTTAATCGGCTAATCATTTCAGCTGTTCCTGTGTTTTGTGTGCAAAAATCTTAATTTGTAAAGTAATAAAGCTGTCAGATTAATGTAGTGGAGTTAAAAGTACAATATTTCTCTCTGAAATGTAGCCGAGTAGAAGTATAAAGTGGCAGGAAAAGACTCAAAGTACCTCATATTTATAATTTAAGTACAGTACTTGACTAAATGTAATTATTTACATTCCACCACTGGATATATATTATTTTAGTTTAAACTACCCAGCAGTATATAAAGTAATTAAAATGAGCTCCAACGTTACCAGCTGCAGGATTAAAGTACTTTTGCTACTTTAGGTACATTTGATGCTGATACTTTTACTTGATTTTTGTATGCAGAACTTTTACTTGTACCAGAGTATTTCACACTGGTATTACTACTTTTATTCAAGTAGAAGATCTGAATACTTCTTTCACCACTGACTGAGTGTTTTTGTGACTGCTCAATGATGCCTTACAACCACATTGACTTTCTAAAAGCAGAATCTACTTTATATTTGTTTATTCTCTAGTTTTATTGTCGTGTTGCTCAATTTAAAGCTTTAGTGTGTAACTTTTTGATATTAATGAACGTCCGTTACATTTAAGCCATCGCCAAATGAGTTGCTACAAAGCTAATTAAGACTATCAGCTCCACACAACTCTCTCTGTGTTTCTCAGTATGGCTGTGTTCGGAACATAATGACCTCTTCTGAAGAGTCCATCATGTTTCTTTAATCCTCCGTGTCCTCCTTGACTACTAGCAGCTGTGTGGAGGAGGGGTGAGGGGCGCATGGGCGTTTATGAAAGGCTTGTATCATGTGGATGCAACAACAGCAGTGTTGTCATTACTTAGAATTCGTCATGGGGGGAGACAGAAACCACGCACTATAGCTTTGTCCGAACCCGTCTACGGAGAGCCTGTTCACTCCCTATTTAGCCCCATTGTAGCCTACTAAATTTGGTTGCAGTGCCACTGGGGGTGATCGCTGGCGAGTGCAAAATGAACGGGACTCTATGGAGCTAGACGGCTAAATGTGTCTCTTTCGCCTGATTGTCGTTGAGAAATCTCAGATTTGATTGTAGTTTTTGCAAGTTCAACATGGGTTATAGGTCGAAAGTTGAATGAACGAGTACTTGTGTCCTTTTGATTTCTTACAGGGTGAGTCGTTGTAGCCCATAACACGCTAGCATTCTGCTAATGAATGCTGATTGGTCGGTGAAGGACGGCATCCGAAGCGGAGCCAGAATGTCAGAGTGAATATTTCGGCGTGGTCTTTAAAACATTAGCAAACCTCTTTCTAGCACGTGTATTGACAGGGAGAGACTAACCCACACGTGTCAAACTCGAGGCCCGCGGGCCAAATCCGGCCCCTCGCAAATTCTGATCTGGCCATCATATCATTTGAAGTTCACAATATATTTTGGCCCACCTAGTTGTGCGCCAAACCAAAAACATGGGAAACTGTTTTTCAACTTGCAGTTACGCCACACTCAGAGCAGAATTTGGCAACTTTACTGATTTTTGAGACTCAGAAGTTCCCCCAGGAGCTGAGAGTTTGCGTATTCAGGCTGTGAAACAGGTTGTTGTGAGTCAGATGGGTGGTAGCCTGCTTAGAAAATGTAATCATTGTTTTTCTTGATTTGCTAAATTCTAGGATGGCTTTGGAACTTTTTTGCTCACTTTTTCAGGGCTTTATGGGGACCAAACTGTAAGTGAGAAGACTATATGAGACATACAATAATTGATAAGATATTTTACTTTTTTGATTAAATAAAAGCATGTCAATAAACTATACATGTCTGGCCCTTGATGTGATTCTCTTTTTCCAGTGTGGCCTTTAGGGAAATTGAGCCTGACACCCCTGGCCTAACCTGTCAGCTGTGTTGTTGATGCCTCGAGAGAACAAAGGAAGCGACTCAGAGCTTGCCGTAAAGCAGTATCTCCGGCTGTACGATGTGTATGACGTCATTGACATTTTAAAAGGCTTTTTAGAACAAAAAAGTTACTTTAAAAAAATCCAACACCCAGCAGTGTGTATTTTCTTAGCCTCCCCTTTCGAATGCAACATTCAATTCAATTCAATTTTATTTATAGTATCATATCATAACAAGAGTTATCTCGAGACACAAAGCCCCAACAATTCTAATAATTCCCTCTAGAGCAAGCATTAGCGGTGGCTGTTGCGACAGTGGCGAGGAAAAACTCCCTTTTAGGTAGACCCAGACTCTTTGTAGGCGGTGTCTGACGGGCCGGTTGGGGGTGTGATGAACAGTGGCAAATAATAGTCACATTAAAGATAATGGAACAGTGACTACAAATGGTAGTCGTAGTAGTTCATGGCATAGCCAGGCACAGCAGGGCGTTACAGGATGTAGCGTGGTACAGCAGAGCATGGGTGACGCAGTGGACGCGGCAGGACGTCATTACTAGACAAAAAATGATATCCTGAGAAAAGGGGTATAGCTCCATAGACCTCCATTCATTCTACACTCGCCCGTGAGCGCCCTCATATGGAACCAGAGTGGAACTGCAACCAGTTCAGAAGCCGGACGTTTCCAGAGAGTGGAACTTCTCCCCTTATTAGACATTCTCCGGCTTTGTTTCTTTGTCTCTTCTGGTATTTCCAGTTGAGAAAGTGATGAATTCTGAACAGCTCATGAGTCATTTGTCGACCAGCGTGGTTATGTAACCAGGAGCCATTTACCTCCACTGGCCGCCCGGCGCGTGAGGACATCACTTCGCAGACAGGAAGTCAACCGTGAACACACTGAACAAAAAAGGGAGTTACACAAGTTTAAACCAGAGAGGAAACACGCAAACCTTTACCAGAAACGCCACCCTGTCCCCGTACTAATCTTTCAAAACGGTCTCATTGTAAGAAGGGGAGGGGTCGGAGGATTTCCCTCCCCGGGTCAGATGTATCCAGTGGGATGTAACTAAGTAGTTTTACTCAAGTACTGTCAGCAGTAGAAAAGAGAGCAGCTGAAAAGTTGCCACTTTATTCTATTCTCTTATTAATAAATCCCATCCACTATTTGAGAAGGTTACATACATCGCTCGTGCAGCGGAGGAAGAAGTAGGCCTACTCAGATCTTTTACTTGAATCAGAATCTTTATTGCCAAGTATGTTTTTTACACATACAAGGAATTTGTTTTGGTGTTGTAGGTGCATGTCACACATTCTCTAAAATAAGTTAAACAAATAGGTTAAACAGAACAAACAATATATATATATATATATATATATATATATATATATATATACATACACACAGAGAATGTATTATTATTGAGTACAAAGTACAATATTTCCCTCCTGAGATGGATTGGAAGTATAAGGTAGCATCAAATGGAAATACTCAAGTGAAGTACACGTAGCCTACCTTACATTTGTACTTGAGTTAATGTACTCAGTTACTTTCTACCCCTGATTACAAGTAAAAGTGAGTAAGTGTTCATAAAATGTACTTAAACTATCAAAAGTAAAGGTGTGTGATGCATTTTCTGATATAGGCCCTATTGGATCATCCAGTATATTGTATTAGAATACTACTGTTGATGCATTCCCGTGTAAGTAACATCTCGTGAATTGTCGGGTTGTATAACCATTTAACAATGCACCTTCTGTATAATCATTCTGATCTTATGTGTGTAAATAACAGGGATGTAACGATGCTTTGGGAATTGGTTATGCAGTGCTGAAATAGTATGTCGAAAGAAGTCATAAATAACTCATGAAATAGTACAGTAGGCCTAGAAGTCAAAAGTTTGGACTCGTTTTCTCATTCACTTAAATGGGAAAGAGTGTCCAAACTTTTGACTGCACTGTATGTCGACAAAAAGGCATACAAATTGTAGTTATTTTGATGTGGGATTTGTTATTTAAGATAAAATACAGTACCACTTGAACTTTTGTGAGACACATCTGTTGTTTTGTTTATATGAATAATGAAATATTTGTCAGTAGTTTGTCTGCAGCTCATGCTATTAAGAAAAGTGAGAAAATGATATTGTGAACTTAAAATCTTGAATTGTATCAAATTTGTGTGGTAGAAGCAGGTTTCAAAAAAGAAAGTCAAAAGTTCCTCAAATCTATACACACTGTTAGAACAGTGCTTGAGTAAATGTAGTTACTTTTCACCACTTCATCAGACTGCTGCAAAGAACCAAGACGCTGCACATTTTATAGAGGGGTTTATTTAAAGTTGATAGTTTGAAGTTAAAAGCACCGTTTTTAAGTTTCAAACTAAAAGACTCGGTGCACAGTGACAACGAGAGGTTCCGGTTTCAGAGCTGCACTGATGTGAAGAGAAGCTGCGGTTCCTGGGAAGAGAAAACATTGGCTGATTGATCACCTACAGATGCAGGTGAACGTTTCATCTCTGCACACAGATCATATACTATACCAGGACTTCTTTTCTGACATTTCCCCCCCCTCCCACAGATCACACCGAAGCTTCTGCTCCATCAGCTTTATTTAGCTTTAGAATGCAAACAGGACAAAACGGTAACAATAACTGAAAGCTGATTCTAATTTCATGCACAGAGAACTTCGTCTAAAACAACCAAAAACAGACATTGAATTAGGACGGAGTGGAAATGGCTAAAGGCCAAATAAGAAGTATAGTAGCGTCACAATATTCAATCAAACACCGATACTGAAAAATACAAGTTTACTCTCGTCATCTCATATATGTTGAGCTACAATTCAATTACAAGTCATAAACTAAAACTCATTTGACAAAACATGTATAACTAGTGTTTTAATTATATTTCTAATAAACATATATGAACAAGCAGATGCTATTATTTGTACTGCAAGTTATTCCGATTTATATATTTAAAATTATGATAAAACAGCATTTTATTTATTTATTTATGGCTTGTTTTAGTCCACTTTGATGTCGGACTGAATGTGTTTACCACAGTGGAAACAAACATTTCACAGTCATGGTGATGTCTGAAATGTGTTCATTTACTAAACTTTCCTGTGATTGGTCGCCTACTGTTAGCGCATAGGGAGCGTTAGATAAGCTAAACCCCACCCACCTGGCACCGCCGGACGATTAAAACAAACGGCAAGAGTAATGTGAACACGGTAACAGTAATAACAGTTCTGAGTGTATAAAAAGACGTAAAAATATGCCACTGAAAATAAACGCTGCCACTGATATTCGTGTGTGTGTGTGTGTGTGTGTGTGTGTGTGTGTGTGTGTGCGTGTGTGTCATGGATGTACAATAAGTCTGAGGGTCGGCACGGCCGCTCTGCCTTGCTTCCGGTAGTGACACCTCAAACTGCAAGCTAGGTCAATCATGATTTTTATTATGAATTTGTTTTTAACTATGGAGGTTCTATATTTGTAAATATACACAACACACCCATTCACATAATTTTCTGCATTAACATACTTATTTAAACCCAAACCATGAGTTCATATAAGGTACATGATAACCCTAACCCCTAACCCTTCCTAAAAACAAACCTAACCCTAAAAATAACCAAGTAGTTCTTGTGCCTAACACTAATCCCATTTTTGGCGGCTCTAACATAACCTGACCGCCTCGGGGGCGTGTCCTGTAGTACTGTGGACCTGCAGATAGTCCTACTTTGCACCGGGTGAGTAATTCCTATTGGACTGTATAGAGCTATATCTATATATTGTTGTTTTGAAAGTGAAAAACCCATTCATTTTCTCCATAAGGATTTTGATTATGAACCGTGACGTCTAAACCCTCTAAGGCAGACTGACCACGAGCTGGGAGCTTGTGAAACGAAGGTTTCTGCTCCTGTGGAAGCTAGAAGTCCGTATCAAAATGAACCTTGTTTTAAGAAACACACGGTTGTACTGCACTACCCACAATCCTAAAGCACAACAGCGACATCTGATTGGAACTTGCTGTTTACTGCACCTATAAACCGCTAGCGAGCGGCTACCACTGAAGTCTATGATCGTTGATGAACACAGGCTTGTTGTACGGTGTGACTCGTTTCAGTTTTCAAAATGTGTTGTTTTGCGCCGAATCAACAGTTATGGTCGTGATTCATCTCGTAGCTGGTTGGCTTGGTTCCAGGCTTAAAACTCATGAAACGTCAATGGAGATATTGAATGGGGAAGATCACTTCCAGAGCGGTTCAAGAAGTGGGCGGTCACTATTGTGGGCCGGTCTCCAGTTCTTAGAATACACATCCTCGGTCTGTAATTTCACTAAATTGCAGTGAGATTGAAAATAAAGAAAAGAATTGTTCATATTTGACGGACGTTAAAACAGAGCATTATGGATTTTAATGACCAGACTCACTGAGACGGATTAAATGTGATAAAGTTGAAAGCTGCAAAGAGAAATACATTTGAAAGATTTGGCTCACTGTGTAGGATTTTAAAACTGTTGTAGCACCACCTGCTGGTTTTCTCACATTAAAATCAGTGATGCCGTGTAATGTTGAAGGAACACAAGCAACAACTGGGCAGCGACAGGTTAAAGAAAGCAAACTGCAGCGCCGTCAGCACCCCCCCCACCCCCACACCTGCTTTATAACATGTCATCACTTCTTGTTTCATCTACAAGCAACAAGGTGACGGTTCGCAGCGTGAGCCTATAATCATGTCCGGCGTTGAGTCGACTCTTTGATTGGAAAGGAGCTCCGTCAAGTCATAGGGGAGAGAGGCGGCGACAGGTCCGGTGGACGAGGTGTAAATATGTCCCTCATCAGAGCTGGGAGAGAGAGAGAGAAAGAAAGAAAGAAAGAAAGAAAGAAAGAAAGAAAGAAAGAAAGAGAGAGAGAGAGAGAGAGAGAGAGACAAACGCTTCAGAAGTGAGATGACGGCCTGCTTGTATACAGCGTGTTTGAGATTTAGGTGGAATATCCCTTTAAGAGCTCATTTACACCTGATTTTAACATGCCTATATCCCCCTAAGGCTGCCTGGTAAACAAGCTTTCCTTCCCACATCAAAAAGAATTATGGGCCATACAGCAGCAGCATCATCCTGGATCTGCCACGCAACCCGTTATATGCTCTACCTAATAGAATATATATATATACCCAATTTATGATTTAGGTCCAAATAAGAAAGCTTAATAAATGTAAATACAAGGGCTCTAAATTAATGTATTCAGATTCAGCTCATTTTTAAAGAACCTTTCCATGCTTCTAACTGGTTACATCAGCGACCTATATACAAAAGAAATAGTATTAAATAAAAAGTCCTAAAAGAGTGTTGTAAAAAAGTCATATATTTATATTTTCACTTTCAATAGCCTAATTGTACTACACTACTCGGCTAACAAGCGTCTGAGAGGTTAGCTTCTGGTTTAGAAAGGTACTGGTTGCATGGCGACAGGTTTTCTTAATTCTCAGGGCCACAGTAGTCCAGGAGCCAAAAACTAAAACATTTTTCTGTCGAACACATCAAGAGATGATCAGAAGGATTTATGACTAAATCTCTTTTAAGGTTTTCATTTTAACTCCAAACTGTGTGTGTGTGTGTGTGTGTGTGTGTGTGTGTGTCTTACATGCAGTATCACAGAGTCCCTGTATGCCTCCTAAAATAGGGTCTCTGTCTGTGAGAAGAGGATTTTTTCTGCCAGGACCCGAGTCAAGGAACAAATCTGATTGGTAGGTTTCCTCCAGAGAGACCTGAAGATGGAGAATAAAAATGGTCAGAGGGCGCCACAGAAGCTTAATAAGACTATCAAACATCTTGAGCAGTTCTTGTTAACTGGGTGAAATCATTCGATGAATTTTAAGCTCCATTTTTGAAAGCTATTTCACCAACTGTTCCGTGCTTCCTGTCTGCTGCTTTGTCATTTGTAAAGCGGAACTATCGAGAGTGAAAGTCTCTGTATGATTATCGGATTTGACTGCAAACTGAATTCAAGCTCAAAGCAAACTAACAGGGACTCTTTATTTCATGTGAACATCACTGCCGTGTTCGCTCTGCTCTGCAAAAAGTTACATTTGCTCTGAGTAAATGTTGAATCATTACTGAAAACATTGTCTAACACACTTTGTAAAACTTCTTTAAATAAGGTGCTGGGTTAACATTTCCTTCCCCTCACCAGAAATCTGTGGCTGAGGAGCAGTTCCTCTTCGATTGAGGAAGGATCTTGTTTCTGTCTCTTGTCCTGAATCATCAGCTGGGACAGCACCGCCTCATCTGGGTTACGAGTCCTGAAAGAGAGGCAAAGAGATTGTAAACATTTGGGTTTTTTTATGCAGAAATTTGAGCGCTGCATTATAAATTGTGTAAATAAGTAGCTAATGTTAGCATTCAGCCTAAAACTACAGCTGAGCTCGATAACCTGCGTCTGATGCGTCCTAATTTGTCTTAAACTGGCCACCGTACGGAGTATAACCCTTTTTTATCTAGCTAACAACATGGTCTTTGCTGTGGCACTACTCTCAGGACAAACTTTACATTTTGTGTCCCATTAAATGTAAAAATCAGAATAGTAAAGTTGTCTTCATTTTTCATTAAGTCATCCAACAATGTGGTGTTCTACAGTGTAATGAAGATTACAGCTTCACATTTAACATCTATGAGATGAAGTGCCCAACTTATGAAACATTGCATGCAATATTTGTATATGTATTTATATTTGTACGTAGTAGCAAAATGTCACTCAGTTCTTGTTTGTAGCTGTATGTCAAATTCTGTGTGATTACATTGAAAACACAAAAGGCAGAGTTAAATTCCTTGTATGTGTACACACTGACTTTTCCATTAAAGCTGATTCGGATTGTGAAGGTAAAGCGTGTCATCTCATGGGTGATAGAAATTACAGCATCAGAATTAAATGTATTAAAAAAGGCGCGCTTACTATACTAGTTTCTCATTTTGGAGTGAAATATTTGACAAGCAAAATTTCATGAAGGCTGCTCAAAAAGAAGCCAAACCTGTTCAGAATTCTGCTGCTCCACTTCTCATCCGTCTTTCACTTTGTAAACATCCCTTTTCAATTAATAAAAAGGTGCATTTTTCCCTCAAGTCTCCTAAAAATTAATCTAGTAATATTGGACTGATTATCAAAGGCTTGTACACAGGCAAATATAAGATCCATCAGGACAGATGTTGCATACTTTCATATAGAAAATATTTTGCATACTTTGCATTAAATAGGTTTCCTCTTTTAATTGTTTACACTTTCACCTATTTTCTGATCATTTGAGGGTAGTCAGGGACTTCCTTACACTGCTGACAATCCTTAAAAAAATGTAGAGTAAGTGTGCAGAGTGAACTAGCCCATCATACCGTTTCCTGCTCACTGTGACAGTCGAGGGCTCAGACGAAGAGGATGGAGGTTTGTCGGCTTCCTCTGGCATACTGCTGGTGACTGTCAGCTGGAAGTCATCATCCATAGAGATATAAGGAGCCAACATGTCCAGATCCATCATCTCCAAGTGCTGAAAAAAAGAAAAAAAAGAAAGGAGGTACCATATAGTTTAGTTAACCACGGCAAATTGAAACCGAGACATTTGTGAGATTTTGAAGGCCCAAGCATCACCTTTTTTTTTTATTTTCTTCAGATCTCAACACTTTCTAATGGATTGTTGATAGTTTGTCATTTTATTTTAATTTATTTTTATCGATCTTACATTGTCTGCACTTTAGATTTACATGTCAGATGTATATCACTCTTTGTTTTTGATTATTATCGTTACTAAATACTCCCGATTTTAGAGAGACAGATTAAACAAACTTCCATACAAATGTATGCCCCAATTGTGGCATCTTCAGGTCACAATATACTGTAGGTTCCACTAATAGAAGGTGGACAGAACAGTTCGTACAAAATACAAATAAGCAGCTGTTCTTGTGTAATTCTTGTTATACAGAATGTGTTTGTGCTTCAAGCGCTATACTGTACTTATAATCTGATTTTCACCCTGAGATTTGTAGTATATATTTTTAAAAACAAGATTTCCACCAATTTTTTGACATTAGACATAAAAGACTTAAGAACCGACAAAAACATGGTCTTCTAAAAGAAGACTGTCTACATGTTACTGCGGTTACCTCCTGTGTTTCTCCTTTCGGCTGATTATCTTCTGGCCAAACGGCAAAGAACTGCTCCACCATGCTGGTGTCAATCCCCTCTTTCTCCTCCTCACAGGGGCTCTGATGGAGGTCGAGAGACATCGAGAAACAAGAAAACAAAACAAGGAGAGAGAGAGAGCGTAGATTGTTTAATCAGACAGAGAAAATAATACTTTCAAAGTTTTAACTGGATTTAAGGCCTGCATTTACCTGCACTGGCTCAGGATCAGGTGAGGAGGCTGCTGATGAGGATGATGATGATGATGATGATAAAGGTGGAGTGATGGGGCTGAAGATGGGGGAGAGGAGCTTCCGCAGCTGTGGAGTGCACAGGTCCTGAGGGTGGTCCGGCACTGACTGTGGACTGGGAGGACTGGCGAACGACAGCTCAACTAAATCTGACAGAGACAGAGAACATGAAAAGACTCTTTAAAATACTTTTAAAGATTAAATTCAAACTGTACGTACCTGTGGCTCTTTGATAAAAGGCACACGATGAGCCACGTATGAATTAAGTTGAACTAAATATCTGATGGCAAAACCTATTCACTTTTTGTGTGAATGGTGATTCAGCAGCAGTCACAGTATTGTTATTCGAATTCTTCCGTACTATTTTCGGTCGCCTACTACTTCTGCATACTTTCAGCTACAAAAACCAGTCAAATATCAAAATGTTCAGCTCTTTAACAACATGTGTGCTTGTATTCAACTTTTCTCTACCGTTTGTAGTTTTTAAAATATGAATACTTTTTACATTGAAAATCTTAGAGATAGCTTTAATTCCTCTTCAGGCTTCTTCCACTTCTAAATGCTACTCCTCCCACATACTTTAACCTATAGACGTCATTTAAACTTAACTGTTCACAAAACCTTCAGCTATTAGTGCTTAGTGTTCTTCTGCGTTTTTAAGGGCTGCTTAGTGTGGGTTATGTCACAGCTACAGTGCAGAGAAGAGAGAACATCGTCTTAAAACGTCTGTTTAAATGGTGTATGAGAAGTAAGAATTGTGGCCGTGAGAGCAAGTTATACGTCAAAACGTAGATATACTTGTCTACTTTCAGCCAATGTGCTCAATTAAGCAATATGACTTACACATTTGGATCAGTGAGCCTCCAAATGAAAAGCCACAAGCATTCTTTCATTGACAGCCCCTCCTAAAACATCTCAACATTTCTGGACAAAAGCACTGGGAAGTATAACTTTTTAATCACCTTTTTCAGACATTCTATACTATGACTTTTTATCACTTTTTTCGACATACTATTCTATGACTTTATCACTTTTGACATGCTATACTATAACTTTATCCGTTTTCTTTCGACATACTATACTATGACTTTGTTATCACTTTATTAACATGCTATACTTGGACTATGCTAGGACTTTTTAATGTCTATTTTTTTTTTTTTACATGCTAGACTAGAACTTTTGAATGGCCTTTTTTTGACATACTATGATATGACTGTTTGACATAATTCCTTGGTGTAACAGTGGCTCTGTGGGTTGCACCGCAACAGGCAACCAGCGAGTAGTCATAGCAGACTTCGACCCAGCTTTGATTCACAGTCCGAGTTGGCCCTTTTCATTACTTTTTTCGACATACTATACTAGGACTGTAACACTTTTTTTTCAACAATCTATACTATGACTTTGATATACTATATTATGACTTTTTAATGGCTATTTTTGACATACTATACTAGACTGTTTAACATAAATTCTTTGGTGGAACAGCAGCTGAGTGGTATGCAACGTTCCAACAGGAAACCAGCGAGTAGTCATAGCAAACTTTGACCCAGGTTCAATTTCCCAGCCTGGGGTGGCCCTTTCCATTACTTTTTTCGACATACAAATAGGACTCTCTTTCAAAATACTATACTTTGACTGTTTTTGACATACCATACTATGACTTTTTTTTTTTAGATATACTATAGTATGAGTTTTTTTTGACACACTATACAATGACTTTGTCACTTTTTTCGACATACAACTTTCTTTTTTTTTATATATACACACTATGATTTTTTTTACCATTTTTTTGAACATGCTATTCTATGGCAATTTTGGACATACTATAATGACTGTTTCATCACTTTTTGCTACATGCTATACTATGACTTTTTAGCTACATACTATACTATGACTTTTTTGGACGTACTATACTAGACTATGAATTTTTTTCCAACATACTATAATTTGACTTTTGTCAATTTTTTCAATAAATCATACTATGACTTAAATATTCCACTTTTGTTTAATACATTACTGATATTTTTCAATATTTCAATGAAATTTGTACTAATTGAAACCATTGACACTTTTCCAACTGTTCTCACTACTTCACCTTCTTCTTACGCAATTATGCCAGCGATCCAGTTTGGCTTTAGTAATTTAGCTTTTCAGCATTCACAAGCATTTTCTGCAGGAAATGCATTTTCTATTTAGCAAATGTTAGCAGGCTAACACTAAGGTGATGCACAAAAAAAACAAACATACATCAGCATGTTGATAGCATGTTAGCATTGTAATGTTAGCATTTAGCTTAACGCATGGGGTCAACCCTATGATAAAAACTAACATTGTAAGAGATTGGTAAGTAAGTTAAGTTCAAACTGCCAAAAAACGAAGGGATATGGACGTTTTAAATGCCGATTGCCACTGCCAGCCACTGTGGAGATATCAACGTCATCAGTAGGCCGTAAACTGTAGGTGGGTGATTTCAACATAGTGACCCAGGGAAATATACATTAAACATTTGACCGGGGGAAAATACATTGTGGAGAACATAAACCCCCTTTGAAAGGTCTCCTTAATGTGTCATAGTAAGAGCATACTGAGCTGGGGAACATGGGACCATAGATACACTCCACCTAAGCGCAGCCTTAGCGGTTAGCATAACTGCAGACTATTAGTGTTGTTTTTTTCTTAACAGCAGAAGAAAAGTAAAACTCCAGTGCAGACAACACGCTTTTTAAAGGGGTGACAGAATGATTATATAGGGTATTTCACACTGTTCCTTATGGTCTCCTAATGGGGGTATGTAACATTGGTTGGGCTGAAAATGGCCTGGTTGATATTTTATTGGCCCTTATGCATCCCTGTGTTTTGGCCCTAATCTTGCGAGATGGCGCTGTGTTGTGCGGCAGCCTGTTGCAGCAGCTCCAGATGTGTGTGTGTATTTTGTGTGTTTTAAGTTAGTTCTTTGGTCTTTAAGTTCAGTTCTTTTTTTATAGTCACTAAGAACATCAGTGTAGAGATGGCTTCTGCCAACTTTGGAATTTTTCTCTTGGTTCTGTTCTTACTTTGGACGTCTTTTGTAACTGCGCGTTACGCTCAAGGCAGCGGGACAATTGTTTACACACGCGATCAGCTGATAGCGCTGTGTCGACCTGTTCTTCTGCCGGGGGACAAGCCTGAAATACCGAAGGAACTACAGAGGAGACGCCGGGGTTGCAGAGGTGGATTAAAACGCAAAGCAAAAAAAAAAGGAAACATAAGCCTGCCGTCCCTGCGATCATTATGGGGAATGTACGGTCTCTGGGAAATAAGATGGACAAACTGGCGGCGCTCATTAAAACACAGAGGGAGTTCCGCGAGTGCAGCATACCGTGTCATACGGTATCAGGCGGCAAGGCAGCTACACAGGCAGCACCGGCCGCTGAACTCCTACACACAGTCGTCAAAATTCGCAATTTTGCCCATATTTGACCTCTACATTAGGGCTGTGACAATAACCGCATCACCGCAGTAGCGGTGGTGACGTGCCACTACCGCGGTCATGACATCACCACATTTTTTTTTTTTTACCTTTAGCTCGCGTAACTTACAGGAGAACAGATATTGTGTGATATGACATATAATGAAAGCAATAATCATTGTGTAGTTACGCTCATCGACTGTCTTCTATCCTACATTCAAGAGTTTATGGAGAGAAAAAAAAAAACGCCACTTCAGCTTTGCACATGAGGACGGACAGTCCACTGAGCTGAGGTGGACGTGGACACATTAACGTTAACGCTGCAGTGTTTACCATTGCACATTAGCCTAGCAGCTAGCGGAGTTTCCTTCTGCTTATAGCTTAATCCTGACAAAACCGAACGGTTGAATCTCAGCCTGCATGCACGTTTTGTAGCCTAAACAGAGCAGCTGATATTGGTTATCTTAGACAGAGCACTCTGTCTGCTCAGCTGCTAAGACCGCTGTGCTGCGGAGCGTCTGCCCTTGGCATTGTTGGCAAACCTTTTTTTTCTTTTTACTTTATTGACAATAGAGCTTTCTGAACTGTCTGTAGAATAGATCAACGGAGATGAGAGAAAGCAGAGTGGCCATAAATGACAGCAAAACACAGTAAAGACTCTCACATTGAGCTGAAATGGAAACACCGTGCTATGGGTTAAGCCGATGTTTATCGGGGGGGTAACGGCCATTCACTTTACCGGCGGTATTGACAACAGATAAAGCCACTGTGTCTTGAGAAGCTCGAGCTTGTTGTTTTATTGTTTACTTTACATCATCTTTGCTATCTCTTTTTCCTCTCGCTTTTCCTCACAGCAGCACTCATACGCTGCTCTCCGTTACCGCTTGCTCTCCACACGGGCACTGACGTCAATCACTTAAGGCCCCCTGCCATTCTCGCTCTAATTTACGCTACTCTTGTAAGGGGGTTGCGGTTAACCGCCATACCGCGGTGATATGTTGCTTCGTCCCCGCGATAAGAAAAATACTATACCGTCACAGCCCTACTCTACATAGTTGATTTCTCGCATAAAAAAAGTCCAGAAGTGAATTTAATGGTAAAATAGCATATGAACAATGTATACAATTTCTGAGGTCTGCCCAAGCTAGAGTCAGAAGACTAACTGATCTCAGGTCAGTTGTGCAGCCTATGTAAATGTTGGGGCGTGACAAACACAGAGACTAGAGCCAAATGAGGAGGAGCCACCGAGTTGAGAGGCCTTTTCAGAGGCAGTTTCAAATAGTGAGACATGCAGAGGAAAGAGGTGTCAATGGGATTTAGAGGTTCTATGTATACCCTAGTTACCCACTAAACTGTCATTATTCAACTATGAGAAGTTAAAATCGGTTTTGCATTCTATCACCCCTTTAAGACACCTTCATCACTGGTGCTTAAAGTAAATAGAATGACTTTGAGTTTCTCTCACCTCCTATCAGCGGGACAATGGTGTCTCCGGCGGCAGGAGCCAACAGGAGAAGCTCCTCCGGCTTCTCCTTCAGTTTGTTGAAGAGCTCTGCAGTGCTGCTGGGATCCAAATCCGCGTCCTCAGTCTGACTGGAGCTGCTGAGATGCTCACCGTCAGTGTCAGAGTCACTGAAGTCAGATGTCCCAGAATTCTCTGGTGCAAGCGCTGGCGAGTTGGGTTTGGCTTCAGGCAGCCGGCCACAACGGATCTGCTCCACAGAGAAAACAACGTCTGGCTGCTCCACGGCACTGTAGAAGAAGAAAACAATGTAGGAGAGCGAGTTCGTAGTTTTCTGCATCCATTATGTTCCCACATCTTCGGTTACAGCACAGACTTATATGACATGAGCTCACTGCTTTTTTTAAAAGTACCTGAGTATGAAGTTGAGGCAGACGATCGCCTCGGGCTGTGACATCTTGCTGTTGTAGAGGACGGTCGCCTGAGTCTCGGCCCAGACAAACCCGCCGCTGTTTGCCAGAAAACGGTAGTGTCTGGTGCTCACCTGACCTTTGGACAGCACTACACCAGACAGCGACACAAACAGGAAAGATATGCAGGGGTCACACGGTACACAGAGGTAGAACCAGAAGATTGTAACTTTAATAAAATCCTGCTCCTGTACGTGCTGACGCATTCTCTGTCTAGTTTGTTTACAGAAGTCTCTCTCATGTTTCAACTTCAAATAAAGAGGTCTCCTCTCTGGGCTTAAAGGTATTGTGGAGGATTTTCTTTTTCCGGGTGGATCATCAAGACTATCGGCATGCGCACTTTCAGGTGTATATGTGTTGGTGTGGTGAGCTACGAGTGGCTACAAAATGTATGACAAGAAGAGAAATGGCCTCTGAAGAAAGAAACAAGACCAGAGTGTTTTTGGGAGAATATTTCACACGCTGGCGTGCACTAAAAGCACAGGTTGGGCTCTCCACTGATGCCTCAGTCGCGAAGTTTCCACTCACAGGTAAAGTTTGGCATGCTATAAAACCCATTTAAAAGTAGTAAAAGTTGATGTAAGCTATGATTAGCGATGCTAGCCCTGGCACAAGTCACGCACAGCACAGACACGGTAAACATCTCAATTTGCGAAAAAGTGCAAATCTTCTTTTGGAAAGTAGGCTTGTATGAGCCATGCCGACAGCAACTTGTAAACAGTGCACTCTCGTGCACACGTTTAATAGGCGTTCCCTCTCGGGAGCAGGCAGAGTGTTGCGCATGTGCATTTTTTCAAAAAGTGGAGAGGGCGGATCTTTTCTAAAATTCGGGAAAATCCTCCACTATACCTTTAAGGAATCTACAATCCTTGAAAGTGTTCATTAAAAAGTGACCAAATGGGGTTGAGTGCATCACACTAAGGCTCAGTCCTTCCCTTCAAGCGCCGGTCCACCGCCCAACTCGCCCCATCGCACCTAACTTTCAAAGTTGATCACATGTCTACCCGTCTCAACAAAAATTCTACATAAAGTTAATTTTAATATATTTTAGACATTGATGACATAATTATATGGTTTTCAGATAGTTTTATGGATTAAGTATAGTCAAGTAAAATTAAAATCACACACACACACACACACACACACACACACACACACACACACACACACACACACACACACACACACACACACACACACACACACACACACACACACACACACACACACACACACACACACACACACACAGAGAGAGAGAGAGAGAGAGAGAGAGAGAGAAACTCACATGTGTGCAGGCTCTTGTTGATGTGATTGGAGTCGAGTGCGTGATAAAACTCGTAGGCTGAGCGGCCGATCAAATCTTCAGGTTTGTATCCCACCAACTCTGTCACCCTGGAAACAAGAGAAGGAAGAAAAACAAAAGGAAGAAAAAAAAATTAAAGAATCAGGAGATTTCCTTTACCTTCCGAGATGTGATATTCTGGAGGAGAAGCTCTCTTTTCTCTTGCCTCCCATCCACAGACAGGTCAAAGGTCAGTTACAGGACTCAGCAGTCTACCTACCTGCCCTCGCAGTGTGTGAAGCACAGGTCCATGCTGTGGCGGGTGAGGAAGGTGCACGTGTCCAGGGGGAACTCCACGCTGGATGGGTGAGGGATGGGTTCACACAGCAGGGTCATCACTCCGCCTACAGAGGGCGACGTGGAGCCGCCAGCCAACTGACGCATGTGACCGGTGCAGTGGAAAACCTGCAGACACACAGAGGGAAGGGTCATTTAGTTTTAAAAGAAGATTTTTTTTATTTAAAAAGGAGGGGCAGTTGGAGTTTTAGATCCCAATTCAATACAAATCCCAACAGACTGCCTAGTGTAAAGCTTTTAAAAAATGTAAATAAATTCTTTGTGTGAATGATGTGCAGCCAGAATTAGTATTTTTTTCTGTGTTGTATATACATGAGTACCCTTGGGGAAATTAACCTGATTCAACGGTTTTCTTCTTTTTCTTATGTTTATGTTTTATCCCTCAATAAATGTAGTATACTGTTCAAAAGACATTTAGGAGCTATTCCTGCTTCTGGCAATGGTTGGGCTTGTTAATTTGAGATGCGAGACTTGCAGATAAAGTGAAAAATGAGCCCACGGAGAGTAACAATGTGACAGGAGCAAAAAAAAAAAACCGCTCAGAAATGGCTTGGTGTTCAGATTAATTAAGAGATAAGGTTATACAATCTTTGGTTACACTGAACCTTCCAAGTAGCAGACTTGATGTTGACGGTGCGCCCCCTGCTGGTCAGAGTGCTCTTCATTCGCAGGAAGAAGTTCCTCTCACTCGGCTGTTCTGCCAACAGTTTCTTACTCGAACCTGAAAGCAACACGATAAAGCTATAAAATAAATGCATCATTCTTAAAAAGTCCACAGGCAAAAAATGACTTGTTACTGCCAAAAACAGTGGATGACATCTCAGAACCAGTTTCGTATTTTGACATCAGTGTATGACGGTGCATGCTGATTGTTTAGCTGAGGCTAGTCTCAAAAGACACAAAAACAGCATTAAATACCGGAGGTAGACGAAAGAGAGGGAAATTAAAAAGCATCTAATCTTCTCACGAAACCCAACTATGAACAAATAGCCCAAAGGAATACATTCATAATAGTGCAATAATTTAATTTATTCTAGTGCAATAATTGCACCCATACCAGTGACATGTTAACATTACAAACGCTTATTCCAGTGCAAAAATAACATTGGATTTATTTATTTTACTTATTAGGTTTAAACCTGTGGATGTTTTGTCTTTGTGGTGTTTTTCCTGGTGTCTTTTCTTTACACTGATCCGGAGTAGCGCGCTTCATTTAGTTGTATTCTGTGACAATAAAGGCTTCTTTTTCTTAAAAAGTGTGTGTGTGTTTGTGTAACATTAACACAGGTCCAGGATGTATGTTCCAACTCCCGAGGCCTGTACTACGAAGCAAGATGTGGCGTTAACGAGGTAACTTCCGGTTCAACCCTTTGACTGTAAATATTAACGGTTAATGGTTTGTGGAGATCTGCTTTGAGTCGTCGGGCGCAGCCATCTCGGTTGCGGATGTGACAATTTTAGACGTGAGGGAGGAGCCATAGACTGTTGGGCGGTATGTGACGGACGATAGCGGAGAGTTGGCAATGCTGCTTACACTCTACGTTATGTTACGTTATACACTTTCACTGGCAATCTGGATGCAACTGCTGCTGAAAGCTAGCCTACATAATTCGAGGTAAGATTTAGCTTGGCTACGTTTGAGAAAAAAAAAAATAAAAAATTATATATATATATATATATATATATATATATATATATATATATATAATTTTTTTTTATTTATTAAGAAAAACTTCTCAAGCACAGTACAAGTATCAGAATGTTGCATAATGAAATGAAGGGGGAAACAAAAAGCAAAAAAAATTATACAAGCATAATAAATGCATACAAATGAACATATAATCACAGTAACATATGCATATACATATAAACAACTAAATAAATCAGAGAGGGAAAAGAAAAAAAGGGTTTTATCCAGAGTTTGTCTCCTTGAAATAATCCAAAAAAGGGCTCCAAGATTTCAAGAAAAAGTTTGGGTTTCATTCTAACTCCAAATTTAATCTTTTCAAGTTTGAGGGCAAAAAGTAGGTCAAAAATCCACTGACGGTAGGTTGGAGGAGATGGCAGCTTCCAGTTAATTAGTATAAGTCTTCTAGCCAACAGTGTGCAAAGTGCAATATTATCCCTCTCTAAAGCTGTAAGTTTAACATTTTCCGGAAGGACCCCAAATAAAGCTGTCAATGGGTTGGGATCTATTACTGTGATAAGGATTTCTGAGATACAACAAAAAATTCCCCCCCAAAACCTTAATAGCTTAGAACAGGACCAGAAAGAACGAAAGAGAGAGGCTGGCTCTGCAACACAGCGTGGGCAGGTGGGGTCTAAGTCAGGAAATATCTTGGCAAGTTTCACCCTAGACCAATGAATACGATGCACTACCTTAAATTGAATAAGCCTATGTCTGGAGCTAACTGAAGAAGAATGTATCCTTTTTAAGATAGGGTGCCAGGTTTCATCTCCTAACAAAATACCTAAGTCCTGCTCCCAGAGAGTTTTCAATGACCTGCTAGATGGGGATTGATTGTCATTTATTGTACTGTAAAACTTTGAAATGGCACCCCTTATACATTTATGCTGGTCTAAAGTACACTCCATAACACCTCTAGGAGGGGGAGAGGGGAACTCAGGAAAATGTTTACGGGCAAAGCTCCGAACTTGAAAATACCGAAATAAATGTGAATTGGACAAAGAAAGTTTATTTTGAAATTGGTCAAATGAAGCAAAGTTATTATCAATAAATAACTGATCAATTGTAACTAGACCCTGTGATTTCCAAATATTGAGAGCCCCATCAAAAAGAGAGGGTAGAAAGGAAGCGTTACTGGCAATGGGTGCAGCAGAAGAAAGACCCTTAAGCTCTAGAGCTCGACGGAACTGAGTCCAAATCCTCAGAGAGTCTTTAACAATTGGATTATTAATTGAGGTACTTTGAGTAGGGGGGGATAGAAGAACAGAGCAAAGATGTCCGTGTGACTGGGGAACAACAAGCAGCCTCTATTTGCACCCAGAGAGGTTTACACAGTTGCAAATCATGCCGGCACCAATACAGTAAGTTTCTAAAGTTGGCTGCCCAGTAATACGTTTGAAAGTTAGGCAAGGCCAAACCTCCCACCTCTTTTGTTGAAATATATAGTTGTCCCATAGTTATATTACATATAAGACAGGCCGCGAATCAATCGCATCATAGCCACGCCCTAAAACACCACCTTCAGATAAAATGCAGGTTTAATCACTTCTGCATTTGCAGTACTTCGCTGAACTGGATGCTCTGTCCATTAATATGAACAGTCTATGGTTCAACCCAGGGTTTTCTGTATCACGACGGTGGATCACTTGTCACCGGATTTTAATCGCCGTGGTAACTTATGTTGAACACCTAGCCTGCTCGGGAGCAGGTTACGTTGGAGATTAGAGATCAACCGGTGTTAAAGCACCGCCTACTGACCAATCAATACTCGATTGATAACGGTGTCACCGTTCTTAGAAGATCCGGTGGAGCTCGGAGAGAGAGAGGGGTGCGCTCATAAAAGTTAAACATTATAGAGACCGACAACCGCGTTAACATTCCCTGAGGGGTATCTTTATGAAAGATATAGATTTTCAGCGGAGGGAATTACGTATCTTTGCCGGCTTCTTGAGCCGTGTGTTGTCAATGGGCACATCTGTTTGAATTACGTTTTAATATTTTTTATTTGCTCTCACAATCGCTTCCCACTGCCAGGGTTGCAACTGAAATAAAAGGCTAAAGCAACGACCGTTTATGGAAAGCGTAGTTATGTAATTAGTGTAATTATGGTCAGATCTCGGTCCTGACTGATGAGGAAGCGATATTGATAAGCGTTGATATACACTTAACAGCGTCGGCTATTTCTGCCAGCTTTCCTTCCTGTTTTAGGAAGCAGCGACTGTATTGCGTTTTGCCTGTAAAACCGTGTCGGTGTTCTTCATATTTATGTAGAATTATAGTTTGCTCTTCTTATGTAAAACATGCGGCTCTGGTAGATGTTTGTGATTGGATTGGGAAACCCTGGTTTGATTGAACTAGTTGTTAACCACCGTCGTGACCGCGGTTGTTAGGTTAGGTCAGTGTTTCTCAAATGGGGGTACGTGGACCCCTAGGGGTACTTTGGAGGACTGCAGGGGGTACGGGACATTTTTTGCAAAATGTTTTTCAGTTACAAGGCTGTAGTTACTTCTATCTTTTTTTTCTCGCGCTTTTTTTCAAAGTTTTTGAAGTTTGTCACCTTTTTTTTGAAGGTTTGTCGCTTGTTTTAACCTATTCTTGCCTTTCTTTTTTCTGTCTTTTTTTCTTTGAAGTTTTTATTACCATTTTCGACCTATTCTTGCCTTACTTTCTTCTTTCTACCGTCTTTTTCCAAGGTTTTGTCGGGTTTTTTTGTTTCCAGGTACAAGGCTGTTTAGTAAATCTATCGCTGACATCGCTGTATTGTTCCTCTTTATAGAGACTTTTTTTTCTACCAAAAATTATTTGCGCTGGTTAGAGGGTACATGGCGTAAAAAACTGTTTAAATGTGGTACATTATTGAAAAAAGCTTGAGAACCACTGGGTTAGGGGAAGCCGGGTAACTGAAATAAATCCAGGGCATGCTGATCTTGATTCGTAGTACAGGCCTCTGTTTGGGTCTGAGAGGAAATCTTGAACATGTCTTTGTGCGAGAGGATTTTTATTGTGATAATACATGGTGTGTCTGACCTGGACGTGGAGTCAGCAGGTCTCGGAGCTCCTCCTCATCACAGGGGTGAACAAAGTCATAAATATTCTGACCCAGCAGCTCCAGCTGTTAACCACAAACAACAACTGTCAGTAACAAACACATGCATCGGTTTGAGGTTGGAAAGCGGCTGCGACTGAAACACTTTACTTCACTATACCACTATGTATGGTACGTGTGTATTTCATGTCCAATCATGTATTTAGTATATTTGGTTAAGGGTCCATCTGTATTCACTTTTTCTTTATTACAAGTTTTTATAAAAACACTTTGCTTTTAACAATTTGTTGTAGTGCTGTTAACGTTAAATTAACCCAAACAAACTAAATCAAATTAAATCATTGGCAGGAGTTGTAGAATCTTTGCTGAAGGACCGGACACTGACTCGGCTCACAGTCGGATTAAAATCATTACAGCTCTACATTACATTTCGCTCTATTTCTGTATGCACGGATCACAAGGTAGTTGTGTTACAATGACAAACCTGATCCCCAACAGATCTAAGAATAGATTTAATGGATGGCTTCTCTCTGCTCGAGTCACTCAAAAGGTCACGCACTGTCCCAGAGGCTTCTAGTAAACGCTGCGACTCAGAACAGGTGAACCAGACACATGAATGGGGAACGGGAGGTTTGAAAACGTCTGAATATGTGAACACGTTGGCTACCGTGTGATCTGTGTATATAATGTTTAACTTATTATTCTTTTCTTTTGTTGTTTTAACGTTGCTGAAGCTGAACACGTCCGTCCTGCAGGGAGTTTACCTGCGTGATCCCGAGATATTTGCTGACGTTGTCCGTCAGGTAGATCATGTCTCCCTCCTCGGTCATCACCATGACGAAGCCCGCCAGCGCCTGAGGATAGAAAGCATCCATTGGATCTTCCTCCTCCTCCTCCTCCTCCTCCTTCTTCTTTCCGTTCTGCTCTTCAGACTCCTCTTTCTGATTCTTACCTGCGGTAAAAAGCGACCAGGTGATTATTACGGCAGACAGAAGAGCCTCGGTTGAAACTTTAATTGCCTGTTGGGTTGTCATGAACCAAAATATTTTCCAACCGCTGCCTAACTCCAAGTCTGCGTCATGCGTGGATGATGGTTTACTTGTGTTAAGCTTGATCTATACTTCAAGTAACATCTACGCCGTGGTCAGAAAGCTCAGGGGAGACTCTGTTTCTCTCACTATGACTCTAGAGTCGCTACTCCTCACTATGACTCTAGAGTCCCTACTCCTCACTATGACTCTAGAGTCCCTACTCCTCACTATGACTCTAGAGTCGCTACTCCTCACTATGACTCTTGAGTCCCTACTCCTCACTATGACTCTAGAGTCCCTACTCCTCACTATGACTCTAGAGTCCCTACTCCTCACTATGACTCTAGAGTCGCTACTCCTCACTATGACTCTAGAGTCCCTACTCCTCACTATGACTCTAGAGTCCCTACTCCTCACTATGACTCTAGAGTCCCTACTCCTCACTATGACTCTAGAGTCCCTACTCCTCACTATGACTCTAGAGTCGCTACTCCTCACTATGACTCTAGAGTCCCTACTCCTCACTATGACTCTAGAGTCCCTACTCCTCACTATGACTCTAGAGTCCCTACTCCTCACTATGACTCTAGAGTCGCTACTCTCAATTATGACTCTAGAGTCCCTACTCCTCACTATCCCCTCCTACTATGACTCTAGAGTCGCTACTCCCTCACTATGACTCTAGAGTCCCTACTCCTCACTATGACTCTAGAGTCGCTACTCCTCACTATGAAGTTCTACAGCTACTGAATCGAAGCACTTACAGTCCCCTCTCACTTCTCCCTCGCCCCTATCACCCACTCACACACACACACACACACACACACACACACACACACACACACACACACACACACACACACACACACACACACACACACACACACACACACACACACACACACACACACACACACACACACACACACACACACACACACACACACACACACACACACACACACACACACACACACACACAACGCTATGGCGAAAGCTCTGTGTGGAGCCAAGTAGTCTCGCATTTCCAGACCTTCCTCCACAGCGCTGCAGAGGAAGGACTGGCTAGTCCACACAGCATTCCGGGATGGGAGAAAAACGTGTTCTGGTTTATCGGCATTTCTTTAAACCGATCACAATCGTCTTGGGTGGTGCCAAGACCCAGACGGAGCCCCGGAGCCGCTGCAAAATAGCCTCGGGAAGGAACTTGTTTTGGTGGAACGTGTGTACGTTCAAAAGTTGTTTTTAGTCATGCAACAGAAAACTCAGATTGGACAGATAGTCTAGCTAGCTGTCTGGATTTACCCTGCAGAGATCTGAGGAGCAGTTAACCACAGTCCTCACAAATCCACCAGAGTATACAACGCCAACACAAAGAAAGCAGAAGGTAACATCCGTCTGTAAAGAGTGACATCCGGTGGAATTTCCGGCGCCAACGGACCAATCACGGAAGTGGAAAGTCGTGGATATAGACTACTCTGTAAGTAAACCCATTCTCCAGCAAGCAGACATAATTGCGGCCATATTTTCAGACCCATGCCTCATTTACTTCCACTACATGATCTGGGACGATCAGGTTCTGTTCAGACGGACGGCCATCTGAAGAAGTGTTTCTTACCGGGTCTGAGGAGGTGGTGCAGCCGCAGGAAGCTGAGGGCGACTCTCATGATGGCGGATTTGTCCAGATGGGTGCAGACTCGACGGGGGAGCGGCAGAGTGCTGGCGAGCTCATAAAACACCTCCGTCTCCTGACTCCGCCTACTTCTGGCCGCATCACGAGACCGCAGCTTCCTCTGCTCCGAACCGGTCCTACAGGAGGAGGAAGAAAAATAGAGGGAATGGACATAATTAACAGATGAAATCAAGGAAAGAAGATAAAAAAGGAAAAATGTAAAGAAGGAATGAAGCAAGTAGATGACACAAATAGAAAGGATGCCGAAAAGTCTCCTCACTCCTCACATTCTCAGCATATTTTAAAAAGGTATCTCTACAACCACGTTTTCCTGAAAAACAGGAAAATTCAGGTTCAGGTTATGAGGTAAAGAAATTGGAGAAACCCTGATCTAAATACAGAAAAGACACCCATTTTTGTATCACTTATTTACACTAGGAAATTAAACTTTCAATCTTAATCCTTGGAGTTCTGCTGTTGCTCCAGCCTCAGCTTTCCTCTACAGCATGGAGTTTTAAAAGTCCCATATTGTAAAAGGTTTCCAATTACCATGTCTTTTTGAAGCACTATATACTAAGGGTGTCACGATTTCGATTTTATTTCAAATTTTAAAAAAAATGGAACAGTCGATGCTGCCACGCCCCCGTGTCACGTCCGGTCGGCTTGTCAAGCGGGGAAAAAAAAACAAAAAACATGTTTAAGTGCTGCAAGTCAACCTCCTCTAATTAAACTACAGCCAGTCAAAAGATAGCACGGCAACCGCAGATGCAAGAAACCCATCGACAGAACTTGAACCCCCTCCTCTATCACTGAAGTCGCCGGTGTGGAAGTATTTTGGATTTCCAGTGAGTTATGTGCACCATATTCTGTGTGTTCACCATTGCACATTAGCCTAGCAGCTAGCGGAGTTTCCTTCTGTTTGTAGCTTTATCCCGACAAAACCGCAAGGTTGAATTTCATGCATGCGCGTTTTGTAGCCTAAACAGAGCAGTTTATATTGGTTGTATTAGAGAGAGAGCAACAAGTGAGTCTCATTTAAAAGGGTTCAATATTCCAGCTAAAGATTGCAGCGTTCAACGCCCCTTTGGGATTTCTCTAACTCTACATTAGGAACTACAGCAGAGCCCCCTTTCATCAGCCCTGTGTAAACTGATCTCTGGTGTTTTTATACGAGAAAATCATGACCAGAGTTCAGCTCTTTCAACATTCCTGGGTGTTTTTTTTTTTTTTTAACAAAGTGGGAACAGCGCTGATTGCAAAAATAGGGAAAAATGTCCAAAACTAAAGAGAACAGAATGTTATTTATTTTAGCTTCTGGGAGACTGTCCAGATCCTCCCTCCTTGTACTTTCTTCCCCCTCTCTTCATCCATCTCACAATCCGGCCTAAACTGCTTTGGCCAGTACCGACAAACATGTGCTGACAAGTCAAAGGCAGGGTTTCATCATACAAAACACCCCCCCCCCCACACACACACACACACACACACACCAAAAATATGCTGACAAGTCAAAGACAGGGTTTCATTTCACTCACAAACATACACACACCTTTATTGATCCCTAAAGAGGAAAGTTTGTTGTTGTAGCAGCATAAAGACACCAATGCAGACAAATTTATGCAATGCAGCGATTTAAGAGAAGAATTACAAGGTAAAGTGACTGAGTGATGTCGTTAATAGCAGCAGGCTCAGTAAGTCTATGTTAACAGTGTACACCACCATGATTAAGTAATGGTTCTAGTGTTTATCGGTTTCAATATAAAGAGGTAATGCCCTAGGTCTCTAGTTAGTGGTTGTAAAGTTTCATGAGGCTGCGATTATCATCGAGGTCACAACTGGTCATTTTATACAGTGACACAAGTTTAAAAAAAAACAAAACATAAAAACAGTCTCACTACAACGAAATGGCTAATTTGGTGACTAACATTCCACATTACATGAATAAAAGTGGGCTCATTGAATCCACAAGAGTCTCAGCTTTCCAGTCATAGCGTTTATGCAACTCCCAGACTGTAAAGAGACCCCACCCAGCATGCAGAAATATAGGAGAAATAGGAGAAAATAACACATTTCTACTGCATTAGAAAAACTGAATGTTTGTTTTGCCAAAACCTGTATAAGTCTGTACGTGTATGTGTACCCATTGAAGTTATTTTGATTCAGATATCTTGCGGTCAGAGGTTTCGAAAATGGCCATGCCAGTTTTTACCTCGCCATAACTTTGGAGTGTTAGTTTCCTGACAAACTAGTATACTCCAGTAGGCTGCAGAGAAGAGCAGCAAGCATCAAAGCAGACCCTACACACCCTGGACATATCCTTTCTGACACCCTACCCTCAGGCAGGCTTTTAGGGTCATGAGGGCGCGGGCAAACCGCATGAGACATAGCTTTTTTCCCCAGGGCCATAAAGGAGCTGCTGAAAGGCTAAGCTAAGCTGGATTTGAACCATACTGTGTTGATAATGCACTGGTTTTAATACTTCTTTTTTTACTCCATATTTATCCATTTATTGTTGCTGACACTGTCACTTTCCATCTTTATGCTGCTAAGTGAGTGATGTCATCTTAAATTGTGTTGTGTAGTGATATGCAACGACAATAAACTATCTATCTAAGCTAGCATGACACGGTTGGTACCACTGGATTCTGTAGATCAGAAGTTTTATATGCAATGTTAAAGGTTAATTTCCAACAGGGAGTCCATTATCACCAATTACGCGTCAGACAGTTGCCTCCACCAGCGAGCATTTTTAAAAGACCATTAATTTATATTTCCATGCGATCAAAATCTAAAGTTATTTTTCCAAACAATAAATCTCGTTTTACTGGAAACACTGGAGGGGTTTGACTAATACCTGGCACAACCAGTCCCATCCCATAATGTTCTTATGCAATGAAAACATTAATTACTCCAGTAAATAGTACAGACCTTGGAAACATTAAGCAACGGGTGATATTTCTAGTCCGCTCAGCTCATTTACAGTGGTGCTCATAAGTGAATACACCCATGCTAAAGTTGACTAAAAAGAGGAATAAAAAAATAAAAATAATCATCTTTTGGAAATTGATCTTAATGCCTTAATTAAAAAAAAATGAGGAAAAATCCAACCTTTAAGGTACTGTAGGTAGGATTGTGAAGATCCAGGACTTAACCAAAGAATTTGAACATCAACAACTTCCCAGTCCCTCCCCCCTTTCTGCTAGAGGCCAAACGATCTCCTTAGCACCTCCCCCACAAGGGAGAATGAATGTGTGTGCATGAGCAGTGATTGACACGCAGTTAGACACGGTCCGTGTAACGCTTATCAGTTCAATTTTCTAAGCACAAACAGAAAATTTGGAAAAACAGAAAAATGGGTTCAAATATCCAATTTTTCATTTTTTTTCCCACCTTGACAAATTAAAAAATTGGATCTTTAACCTGTCTTTCCAATTTTCTGTTGTTATTCAGAGGATCAGAAATGTTGAAAATGACAAAAATTGCATCTGGGCTCCGATTATTCAATACTGCCATGGTATTCTCTCCCTCTTTCTGCCTTGCTCCGCCCCGCCCCCCCCACTCGAGCACAGCAGCCAGACCTAAAGACAGAGGGCGTTTATCAATCGGTGTTCTTCTATTAACTTGTGTTCTTGTGTCCCTGTGAAACGTCATCTCGTGTTGTACTGTCCCAATAAACAAGTTTGCATTTCACCAAGAACAGATAAGATTCCCGGAAATGTTCTTGACACGCCCATTTTACCGAGGATACATCGGTTGGTAACTTGTATGAACTTCGCAGCACCTGTGTCCCAACATTCATTTCGGCATTCAACGATGGTCGGATTTCCAGTACATAGACAGCCCAAAAACGGGACAATTATAAAAAAAAATTCGCCATCTTATTCATCGCTAAATTCCCTTCTGAGAACATTTTAGGCGAGAAATGAAAGGTTTAGATTTCGAATATAGGCAGTCTTAAGAAAATCTTTGCCGAATTGACAATTTGCTCCAAAGTTTTCGGAGCTCCATATAGTGACGCGGCCGCCAGCTTGCGCCTGCCGGGGCCGCTAGCTCGGCGCTCGGACAGTCACTCGGAGACCCCGCTGTTAGCCGGAGGTCTTTTAGACCGGTCCCGTAAATAAGAGGCTTTTATTTTGCCGTCGACGGATCATTTGTTTAAATATCACAACACATGTCCATCATAAGATTAACGGGGACCTGTGGTTAACTGTCTTTTCGGAGTTAAACTCCTCAAGCACGCACACAAGCACGCACACAGCGCAGCAGGCAGAGGAGAGAGAGATACCCGTTACTTTTCCAGAGACTTGTTTAAATTATGCCATAGGCTATAGCCTACATTATATTTTGTATTTAGTTAGTTCCACTCTTTTGAATAAGTAAGGTGTGTTTGAGTTAAACCATAAACAATTAAATTAAAGCTCAATTAGTTTTATTTTTCAATATTATTGCAATAGTTGTAGTTGTATTATGAGGTTTTCTTGTCCGGAGATTGTTTTAATACAAAGTGGTTATATTGTGGTTTTTATTTCTAGCAGGTATTTTGGAGCCCTGCAGGCAGCCTCTATGCTGGGAGGGTTGAGCAATAACAGGAAGAACGCATCGTCTCAAACTGTTAACAGCGTCACTGACAGATGATTCAAATCCTAAAGGCTGCCTTGGTTTGTTTTTGGGTTGATTCTGTAATGCAGTGGTTGCCAAAAACCACAAAATTGCCAAAACTCAACTGCCAACAGCCTGCCAAATGAGAACATATGTTGGTTTTCTCAGCCATCTATCTATGAAAGCAAGCCGTCACCATGGGCTGCGACATTGTTCACTATTTTCTGGCATTTTATAGACCAAACAATCATTTGCTTTATAAAAAAAAAGGAAAATAATCAACAGATTAATGGATAACAAGAATTATTGTTAAGTTGCAGCCCTAATGGAGCACTTGTGTTACGATGTTACAAACTATAAGCAAACAAATACTAAATATGACTGGACAATTGATTGAAGCGATTGAAACAGAAGGAAAAGGATTTAACAACAAAGTCACACCTCGGTTATCTCAGAAGGCTTCACACACACACACACACACACACACACACACACACACACACACACACACACACACACACACACACACACACACACACACACACACACACACACACACACACACACACTACTAAACCTAACAATACTACTGTACTGATGCTACTACTCCTGTTAATGTTCTACTACCAATGATAATTATACTGCCGTTACTAATAACCCAAACACGTATGTGTTGCAAAACAAATAGTGCTCACTGAATGTAAACAGCTGTTTATTAGCAGTCCTGTGAAAGTGTCTGAGACAAAACACACAGACCACATAACACACACACACACACACACACACACACACACACACACACACACACACACACACACACACACACACACACACACACACACACACACACACACACACACACACACACACACACACACACACACACACACACACACACACAGAACTCCATGTCCTCTACTGGCCTCAGAGACAGAAACATATTTAGTGTGTCAAGGAGCAGGCGTGCATGCGCGCGCACACACACAACTCTGAATAGCACATCAAGCTCGGCCTTGTTTGGGTTGGAACATACTGTTCACAAAAACAAAGAGTGTAGTTTTTCTTGTAACCCAAGAGTGTGCGATGGCATGCAATCCACTGCTGCTTTCAAAACACAAACAAGTACACACACACACGCGCACACACACGCACACACACACACAACAGTTTTTTCCCACCGACACTGGATGGCAATGATGTCAATATACTTTGGACTGAATTAGCAAACAGTCAATATTTGGGGATATTCAGTGTCTTTAAATTTCAAAGTTCATGTTTTTTTTTACATTAGATTCAACTTTGACACGGCACGGAGTAGGCAGTAAAATGTAGGTGACATTTCTCCATCTTTACAAAAACACAGTTCTATAAAATAGAGCTTTTGGACATTTTGCAAATGTACATATGTAATTCACAAACATCTAGTTTCATCGTCTACATTGGGAGGATTTGCGGTTTTTCTTCGTCTAATGTGATAATAACGGGAATATCTTTGAGTTGGTCAGACAAAACAAGACTTTTGATGACGTCACCTCGGTCTGCGGGAAACTTGACCCATAAACAGCCAGCGGTATGCATCAAAGTGCACAGAACACATATGTTTGGTAACCCCACCCCCTTGTGCAGCTGGTTTTAACTTCCTGCTGAGTTGGGGTCCTCTTAGGTCATGCCCAGGGGGGTAAGCTTCGCTTCAGAACCTGAACCTCCTATGGCGCCATTTTGATGCTACAAAACGATCACCTCCCGTTAGCATTCCATTTGACAGCGAATAACTTTACATCTGAAGCGTTTAAAGACTCTGTTTGTCCATTGTTTATTTCTAAAGAAACACAACAATGTATAAAAGGCTCCATTACCTTGTACCTCACGTTATGGCTCCGTAGCAGATGTTTTTGTAAAAATAGGCTAACGATTGTGTCACACAGTAGAGGAATTACCGTATAGTACAAGAGAGCTCGCAGGAAGTTTGGACTTACATTAGCCGTTTAGGTTTAATTACTAATGTTAACTAACATTTTAGTTAGCAATAATTAGCCTGTGCCCATGTTATCTCCTTAAGCTGCTTACACACACACTGACCAGACGGCCGACCGTTGACAGAAAAGCCAGTCGAGATGATCAGTCTCCCCGTGTTGGTCCAAAAAGTGCCACAGAACAGACCAACAAGACGAGACGAGACGTAATACATCTCTATAACAGCAGGCGGTGCTACTCTGTATTGTTGCCCAGGAAATGAAAACCGGCAGCTGATTGGACGAACGTGTCACATGGGTTTGTTTTCTCCGGAAATTCAAAGCCAGACTGTCATGGCGGCCGTTCAGAATACGATCTCATATCGTACTAAAATAGTTCACCTGAAACATGTTTCTGAAAACATTTTAAGCGAGAAATAGGCCGTGCAGTTGCTGAATCTGTCTTCATTTCAGATCAACAAAGGTCAGTTTAAAAGATTTTCATCAGATTTTGAGAGACTCTAGTCACCTCATTCTGCTCCCCATTTCCGGGTGAGCCCCGACCGCCCTGCCGCCGACCGAACATGTCAACCAAAATGAACGCCGACAGCCCCCCAGACTGACGACGGCACGGGACACACCGAACAGATTCGTGTCACTGACCTCGCCAGACTGTCTAACGGCCGATAATCGGCTAAGTGTGTCCCGGCTATTAGTATTTCGAAAATAGCTATTTTGAGACTAGCGTGAGAGTGTCCCTAGCACTCCCATTCAAAAGGCCATTTGACCCAAAAACGAGAATACGTTGAATCTTAAAAGTGGCGATTCGGTCCTAATTATGCTTTTAAACTAAAGTTTGACTCACGTACATTCACAAAAATACCCTAGGATGCATTTTGGTGATTTTTTTGGGGGGCATTTTTAGGCCTTTATTTATAGATGACAGCTGAAGACATGACAGGGGAGTGACGGGGGAATGACATGCAGCAAAGGGTCGCAGGTCAGAGTCTGTGTCAAGGAGTAAACCTCTATATATGGGCGCCTGCTCTACCAGCTGAGCTACCCAGGCTCCCATAATGCGTAACTTTTTAATAGAAATGAACGACAGAAATACGCACATAGCTTTAAAGTTGCAGCTGGTAGCTTGTGAATTTCTCCCCATGGACCAATTAAGTTCTATTTTAATCTATTACATTACATCAAAATGTATCTGTTGATTATATTTTGTATTATTCATCTGAATAACTAGTAGGGCTGTGCTCGATTGAAGAAATTCTTAGTTGACTAACACGCATTCAATTGTATCGACTAATCGATTAGTTGATTTAATCGACAGATCTGTAAATCTGAGTTTCTCCGCAAAGAGTCGTGCTAAAGCACCACTTTAATTCTTGTGTTTACCAGAGATGTGCTCGTACGTTTCTTGGAAATAAGTCATTCAGTATGAAAAAAAGCATAAAACATGACTAATCGACTAAACAAATCTAAGTTGACTTAAGACCAAAACGACCGATTGGTCGACTAATCGACTAAGAGGGAGCAGCCCTAATAACTAGTAACTTTTAAGTTATTGTGCAGCAAAAAGTAGACAAAATTTACCTCTGAAATGTAGTAAGTAGTATAAGTATAAATTAGCATAAAATGTAAAGTACAAGTAGCCTACCTGCACTTAAGTAGCCATGATAATACTTGAGTAGGCCACATTGGTGGATGTAGATTTACACTAGTGTTTGGTGCAGAGATTAGACACGCGAGAAGCCTACATTTCTCGCAGCTGTGATGTGAAAGCGACATTAATCCAACATTTAAAAGACTAACTAACTAAAACACCGTCGTAATGTCGCTGTGACAAAGCACAGCCTGCATTATACGTCCGGTCTGCACTCCACAGTCGCTGTTGTGTTTTCTATAATGGCTAACTGGAACTCGGGAAGTTGCAGTGAACACACGACACGACACACTAGACAACTCGGAATAAAAAAACACATTCAAATGTGTGTTTCAATAAATGAGTCTCACCGCTTAACCGCGACGGTCTCCTCTTTCTCCTTCATGTTGAAACCACGCTGGGCTGCGACTCTGCTCTTCACTATTGTTTCTGTTTATGGTTGATAGGTTGATAAGGGCAGGCAGGACTACGCTGTTGATATCAATCCATCAACCGTGTCGACTCGAGCTTCCGCCTGAAAAGAAAACGCGGTTTCCGGTCCTGTTTACAAAATAAAAGTCTTCCTGAGCTCACGTTACTGGCTTCCAGTTAGGACTAATTTTAAGTTGCCTTTCTGTTTATTTGGCAGTGGTGGAAAATAATTAGTACTGTAAATTACTAAGTTTTTCTCCACGACAAGTGTCGTGAATTAGAATCGGCTAAAAACAGTATGATAGCCTACATCAGATGACTGTTGAAGTTTATCTATGTTTTTTTTTTGTATCTGTCCCTATCTAAATAAACCTTTAATAATCAGTTACTTAGACTTTTTTAATCCACAAGGCTACATGAAAGTTTAAGTTAACTATAACTTCTTTACATATTTAGATTAATAATACAAAAATGATAACAAATAGCCTAAATAATGATGTAATATAAAAAAAATGACTAGACCCATGTTATTTACAGCCTACAAACCTATTCATACGACTCAGTACGTGCTGAAAGATCAACGGGGGCAATACGGGTAGCGGAAAGTAAATGGAGGAAATCTAAACAACCACGGTGATCTGCTAACCTATCAGTCTCTTCTTTCCTCCTTCGCTGCCTCTATTTCTGTAGCAGAACATTTATTTTGTTATATATTTAAGTTTCCGGCGTTAATGAGCATCTGTGGCTTGACGCAGCCCGCCACGTACCACGTAGGAACCGACGTTCGGACGCCCCGCCCCCCAGTCGCGTCCACAACCTTTTGTCCTTTCTCGGCGTAGTTTCTCGGCGGCGTTAATTTATTACAGTATTGGAACCGTATGGACCCTATGAACCCCATTGACATATATGAACCCAGGCAACTTCGAGACAAGGCCCGCCCTTCAATAGCATTCACACACTACCATTGGCCAGGCGTCCATGCTTACGTTAGGTAACGTAACCCGAATTGTTGAGGTCCTATCCCCTGACCAATCGGCTATCCTAACATTAACAACAACAAGAACCAAACTCGAGGTCAATGCCCAACTAATCGGGCTGCTTCGCAGGGCGGGACTAGCCTAGAAGTCTCTCAGCTTCGGCTCAGGTCGTTTAAAGTCGGCTAGGTTGTTTTTCTTCCTCCACAGGTGCAGAGAAGTAGGCCTATCGACTATCGACCACCAGGGAGATGTGAAATCAAGATGCAGTCTCAGTTAAAAAAGAAGTTGCTCAACATAACATACTGTAGCTTATATTAATCAGTTTTTTAATTGTTTTAATGCTTATTACTTTCATTTCTGGGGTCCATTTATGTCTGGTATGAGAATGTATCAGCAGATCGGAAACACAACGTTGATTACATTATTGTAAACTGTTTGATCACACAACTCAAATAATTTGCTAGACTCTGCTAATTTATTTAATAGCTACTATATGGAAATTAATGGAAACCAATTAATCTCAGAGGTAGCCTAAATATTGCACTTTTACTCCACTACATTTGTCTGACAGCTTAAGTTACTTTTTTTCAGATGACATCCCCTTCCTGTCCAGATGTGTTGATGTTGAATGTTTGTGATAAACTGAAGGATGAAGTGTTCCTTTATGTGTTGAGAATCTTATCCTCCTTCTTAATCTAAATAAAGTCTTTAAAAAGCCTCTCGGATCAGCTGGAAAATGCATCGTCACAAAGCTGAAAACAGGGCTGTTTTTCTGACACCATGAAAAGTTGTAAAACTTTTTAGATTCGTGGTTCTCACAGGACAGCGACACTACAAACATATGATGATCTTATAGACCATGATGCATTGCTGTAGATTAAACTACCCAACAGTATATACAGGAGTTAAAATGAGCACAACCGTAAACATCTACGGCAGTAAAATGCAACATAGACATGAATGCAGCAGGAATATTAATCCAGAAACATCAGATATAACAGGGAAACACTGACAGGGAACATTTTACTGCACAAAGAGTACTTTTCAAGCTTGATACTTCAAGTATATTTCGCTGATAATACTTACATATTTTTACTTAAGTAAAGTTTTGGATGAAAAATTCACCAAATGTGGAGAAGATGCAGTACATGGTCAGGAAGGGGATGAACAACTGGACCTCTGAGATGTAGTGGAGTAGAAGTATATAGTAGCATAAAATGGAAGTACCTTCAATTTGAAGTACAGTTGAATATGTAAATGTACTTAGTTACATCCCAGCACCTCCATCATACTGGATGTCTTCAACCACTTTAATGTTATGATGATACATATTACAGGACACACACAAGCTTAAAGCTTCAGCTTTAATGTTTTAATAACAGATCTCCATATACAAACTGGATACAGTGACGTCACTCTGCCGTTATAACTTCCACCAGAACAGGCGTAACGGGAGTGTAAGCGCGCGTGTGTGTGTGTGTGTGTGTGTGTGTGTGCGTGTGTGTGTGACACAACAGAGAATGCATATTCTACACACAAACACACAGAAAGAAACGTAAGTAAAGTGTCTTGTTTGAGCCTGAAATGACACATATGACAATATGAACCACATATTTGGAATGATATTTGTTCCCTTGGTGCTTAACCTTTGAGTTGTGACAGAACGAGGCATTAAGAGCTTGAGGTTTATATATAGGTACATACTGTGTCTGCTCGTCAACCGCCTGGACACAGCGATGCACCTTTTGTTCGGTTTCTGTGAGATTTTAAACAGCACACAGCTAGACTTAATCCCAATGCTTCTACAGCCACGTTGTCCCTGACAAAATAAACCTGAAATAACTAAATAAGTTAATACCATCACCTTCCATGTATCTGGTGATTACCTCTCTCAGTTGGCTCTGGCTCGACAGGAATCAGACTGAATGAAGCGCAACATTCACACAAAACGCAGTCGTTTTAAAAAGGCACAGAAAGCAATGTAACTCCTTGGATGACAAACTGAAAGCACTTTTAACACACCGAATCTTCTTTTTGTTGGAAATAGCGAGTGTTCAAGTAAAAATGTCTTGTTTTACCTGCTTACTGCAGGATGGTGTTTAATGAATCAGTTAACTAAGAAGAAGAATCATGGGTTACACTTTACTTTGAAGGTATCTACATAAGAGTGACATGACACTGTCATGTACATGTCATAAGCATTATAAACAAGTCATAAACGTTTATGACATAACGCTTCTTTTAGTAAATGTTATTCGGTTTTTGTCATGACAAGTTAGGGTTAGGGTTCATATGTCATGACTGTTCATAACAGTGTCATGACACTCTTATGTAGATACCAGGGGCGATTCTAGGATCAGACCTTTAGGGGGCCCCTCAGCCCCTAATGAGAATGTGACATGGATACAGTGCCTTGCAAAAATGTCACTAACAGATAAGTTCACAAACTCTAACTTGAAGAAGTAAAATTGATTTAAAAAAAAAAGTTTTTTAGGAGAGCTTGAGCCCCCCTAAAAAGGGTCTAAAATTGGCAATGCTAGATACCTTCAAGTAAAGTGTTACCGAGTCATGTAATACCCTGTCTGTCAAGTTAAACTTTATTGATTGGACTGTTTTTTGCCTGTGATTTTTGTGATTCTGCCTCTGACCACTTTCATATTTATTTCTGATATGATAGTCACATCTGCTCCGTTCTAAACCAACTCGCTCATCAGTTTACGGCGGACTCCGAAGGCATCATTGTCCCAGCCTACTGCAGTTTTCTGCAATCCGACTTCTAAAGGGATTTCAGTTGAAGCTATAAGCAGAGCTGTACTGTACACCCCACAGGAACTTTAGTTTGCAGCAGGTAAGCAGGTAAACAGGGGCGGATCTACCGGGGTGGCATAGGGTGGCAAATGCCACCCTAAAAGAAAGCCTCGCCACCCCTGCTGCCACCCCAGTTGGCAGCAACGAATTAAAAGTTATGGCCATTTACGAGCGTGAATCTCCAATGTCCGACTGCAGTCAGTCAAAAACTGTTTGCTTCCCCTCTCACACATCTGCCACTCATCACCTGTGTCTCACCTTAATGCCTGTCCTGTGATAATGCCCCTTACATACTTCTATCTCCTATTAAGTGAGATCACATTGTATGGTCACTTATTGCTAATATGAACTGTTATACATGAAACATCAAATGCAAGACATTGATTGCATGAGATTAAGTTTGTCTGTATGAGTTTGCAAATGGCAGCCTGTGCCCTCTTGTAGTGTGTACATACTAAATCTCATCAAACTGTGATTAAATTCAGTAAATACACGTCTGCCATATGTTGCCACCCCTCAAAACTTCCTGCCACCCCTCTCGCCACCCCATAAATATTTTTCTAGATCCGCCCCTGCAGGTAAATAAGAAACAGTTTGAACAATTTGAGTCAAGGCTTTCTTCTGGTGATCTATTTTCTAAGTCCGATCTCTTCTGTGTTTATGACCTAAGAATATGTGGAAAAAAAGTGTTGGCAGGTGTAAATTCTCTTTTGTCTAATCTGTTGCTGGTAATTTGTTGTTGTTGTAATACTCATTTCGGGCCCCAAGAGTGCACCATTACCCCAATTTATTTTTTAAAGATAATTCTTTTGGACATTTTAGGCCTTTATTTATAAAGGACAGCTGAAGACACGACAGGGGAGAGAGAGGGGGAATGGCATGCAGCAAGGGGCCGCAGGGCGGGGTTGAACCTGCGGCCGCTGCGTCGAGGAGTAAACCTCTATATGGGCGCATGATCTACCAGGTGAGCTACCCAGGCGCCCTCATTACCCCATTATCAGCTGCGAAAACTTTTTCACCTGTTTTCACAGATGAAAAAAACCCTGTACTGTAGGTACATTGTGAGAAGAATCTAGGGCCACGTTCATGCAACCTGATATCTTTATTCAAATATGATACATCCTGATTATGTCTACGACACCTGAATTAAAACGTGCAAATACACATACACACTTAGATGTTTTGTAGAGCTAAAGAAGAGGACTGTGATCAGAAAAACTAGACAAAAAAACTGATGACATGATGAGAAAGAGGGACAATGAGAAGATAAGACAAGATAACTCACTTGGAGTTTGAAAGGTGTTGCATGCTGTATGAATTTTAATATACTGACTTTAATGCAGCCAGGATCACATTTGCATTCAACCAACAAATGTGGACACTTTTATCCGATAAAAACACTCTGAATTAAGCTGCACAGACTCAAAAGAAATCTGTCCGCGTTAACTTCGATATTTTTGGGAGAAGGTCGACATTTTGCGGTGAATTATTCCTTTAACAGATCATGTTTTTTTTTTGCATCATGATAAAGCATTAATTGCCCAGAGCCCATGAGCTCATTCAAGACACACTCGGCAGCAGAGATGGGTTGCAACCAGGGCTTGACATTAGCACCCGCCCACCCGCCAAATGCGGGTAGAATTTGGCAGTGGCGTGTAACGCAGTCACTCTTAACTAGCCACTTTGGCGAGTGGCATATAGGCCTATATAACTAGATTATTCTAACACCGGTCACTGGCGCGTGCCAGCTGCTCTTGCTCCAAACCACTTTGAATTAATCTTCTACACCCGTGCACCACTTATGCAATAGGTTTTGTTTTCATACAAATGAAGCGTTACATGTGGCCGGGTTAGCTCAGTTGGTAGAGCGGGCGCACATATGTAGAGGTTTATTTCCTCGACGCAGAAGGTCCAGGATTCAAGTCCGACCTGTGACGTCTCTGCATGTCTCTCCCCTTTCGTATCTATGATGTCCTATCCATTAAAGGCAGAAATGCCCCCCCAAAAAAAAAATCTTCAAAAAAAAGGAACTTTAACCATAGCGATGACACCTTGATTTGAGTGTGTATACAGTGGTCATTTACATTTTAAAGGGTTGTAAATCTAGTTCTTCAAGTAAATTGTAGCACACCATAGTCAACTTTAACAGAATAAAAGCGTAACTTCCCACATAATTGTGGCTAGTGACAATGCTGAGTGGCTAGTAACCACTAGCCCTAATGGCTGCGGAGCAAAAAAGTCGATGTGAAGCCCTGGCTGCATCAATGCCCTCCCACCGGCTCCGACACAGCGCTAGGACACCTGGTGGTTTGTCTGCTGCTAGCTTGTGCTTCCTGCAGGGCTTGGAAGTTGCTCTGCTCTTTTTTTAGGATGTAATGTCACACATGTAGCTCTAATCACTCACAAAAGGCTGATAAAAACCCTGGCCGCTGGTGGAACTGTGAGCTTCCAACTGAGCGATCACAGTTGTATGTCGGCAGTTTGTTAGCGCCCAAAATAAGACAAAACCCAAAACAGACAGATCTTCAGAAAGCGGGCAGAAGTGAAAAGAAATAGTTTGGAGTGCAGGTTATCAGCGAGGCATCGAGAAGTAGTTAACCAAATTATTATCAATCCATTTTTCGTTATTTGGCGCGCTTTTTAAATTCAGCTTATCGATTCCTGAAAATAACACATGGATCTACAGTGCCATCACATCTGCATCATGTTTACAATACGGCAGACAGGAGTGTCACAAAAGACACCCGACTACGTTTACCTGCACACTAATATCTCAAAATAGATACGGGTCATGTAAACAGCAGATTTCCGAATTAGGCCTTATTCCGAATGCAGCATTTTATGATTAAGACGTGGGATATGGCGGTATTATTCCGGTTTTAGGAGCGCTCTTTGGACAAGTGTAAATTGTTTTTTTTTTACTGCAGTTTACAACCTGTTGCCTCTTTACGGTCACCTCTGTGTGCTCTACACAAACCAACAAGCCAACAGTTTGCAAGGCTGTTTACCACGTTCGTCATCTAAGTTCAGCATGTTAGCATGCTAACATTTGCTTAGTACAACGGAGACTGATATGGAGGTTATTAGTTTTGCAGGTATTTGATCATAAACCCAAAATGTTGAACAAATTATAATTTTGACCTGATGATGAGTAGGATGCCTTCTCTAGGAACCATGACTGATTGTTCAAACTGACCGACTGAGACCTTGCCATCCCTTGCCGCTAGCGCCGCTGAAAACTCTTAAATTGGGAAAGGTGAGAAAAACATGAACTGCTCTTATAAACCACCGCTGCAGCCTTTGTGTGGAGAAGGCAAAATAAAAACCCAGCGTGAAAAACAACAACACAATGTCCGAATGAGTAATGAAGTTAAAGAGAAAACAGACATTCCGTGTGATTATTAGGCCAGGAAGTAGAAGAGTTTTTTTCATGTTTATAATGCTTCAAAATCAGCTAATCTTTGCACGTCAGACTCCAGTCAAAACAAATGTAAAACGGCAAAAACTTATTAAAGAACACTTTTATCTTTATTTTACCTTTTAATCAAAAAATAATCACAAAACACCTTTTGGCAGGTTTATGGCAGGCAGCCCAAAATCTGCACACACACAAAAAAAAAAATATATAGGCGGTTTTTGCGTCCAACATATTTTTGCTTTCTTTTCTTAATGAAATATTTCAGGAATCTGAGCAAAGACTCAATAAGCACTGGAATTGGATAAGCAGAATCAAAAGAAAAAGAAATCCAAATCTTGACGTAGAAGATGTACACCTTTTCAATCCTCTGCCACCCAACATATCCAGTGAAAGGTGGGAGCTTTTTCTGCGCAGGGCAGTTCAAAATTTACTTTTTCGTCCAGCAGCCAAAGGGCTAGTGAATGATTACATTTAACCAGCCACTCAATAGATCACCAATGTTCTTTTTGATTGGTGGGTAAAGAAAATCTACCAGCCACTTGCATATTTTACCAGCATTTGGCTGGTAAATGGTGCTAATTTTGAACCCTGGGACAGGCGTCAGCTCAGACAAGACAATAACATCCCTTGTGTCACTCATCAGGCAGCTCAGGATGGACTGTGGATTTATTGTATGTGCAAATTCTTGCAAGAGGCAATTCAGGTGCAACAGGAATGAAGATACAGTATATATGATGCTACACCATGAGGGGAATGTGTGTGTGTGTGTGTGTGTGTGTGTGTGTGTGTGTGTGTGTGTGCCGCTTTACATAGGGAATGTGCAACAGTGTGTGTGTGTGTGTGTGTGAGTGAGAGCCGTTTTACATAGGGAATGTGCAACATTGTGTGTGTGTGTGTGTGTGTGTAGCCTGCTTACGTAGGGGAATGTGCAACAGTGTGTGTGTGTGTGTGCGCGTGTGTGTGTGTGTGAGCCCTGCTTTACATAGGGAATGTGCAAATGTGTGTGTGTGTGTGTGTGTGTGTGTGCGAGAGCCGCTTTACGTAGGGAATGTGCAAGTGTGTGTGTGTGTGTGTGTGTGTGTGTGTGTGTGTTCGTTATTCATTAAGTCGCTGTTTGTCCAGGAGAATTAGCATTATTCAGAGCCATTAACTCGTCAGTCAGCTGTACAGCTAGCAGCCTCTCTGTGCTCGACTCGTCTCTCTATAGGAGTCCCACTGGACCCGAAAATGCTTCCGCCAGCTTGCTTTCAGGGACAAACTGGAGAAACTCAGACTAAATAAAAACGCATTGACATCTTCAAGTTCCCGAAAACAGCAGACCTTCACTTTTCTTTTTTTAACTTGTGGTTGCTATGTACAATAGAAGGATCTTCATATATTAATATTCTTCATCTTTCCTGTTTCTTTCCCTTCCTTGTCGTCGAGTCACTTTTTCCATACCGACTCGATGGTCACTTTGTTTGTCCTTTTTCATATTCGTAGAGTATTTTCAGTATTTACATTATAAATTATTACACAGTCTTGTGATAAAATAAATAACTTAAATACAAGGGCCGTGGCTTTTGCATGAATGGGACAACGGGAGGGATCAGATGTAAGACGGGTGGAGCCTCGCTCCTCGATGCTCCAGCGCTGCAGACCAGGAGGAGAGACAATCTCCGTTTGTTTGATGCAGTCTTTCTGCGGAGAATCACGGAGTGGTGAGGTGAGGCGGGGGGGCCGAAGCATCAGGGATAAACTTCCCAAGTGGCACAAGGTGGGAAAGCCTCCTTTAAAGTTTGATGATTCAGGAAGTGTTTCCCACCGAACTGGCCCACGTGTGAGCGAAATGCGTAGGGCAAAGGGTTTGGGTGGTGTCGGGTACAGAGGGTTATACTGGCGGTTTAATACTGCAGTGGTAGGTAGGGTACAGTGGCTGGTTGTTGGCCCTTCGTTTGACATATTTGAGGATCGGTGGAGAGATGGATGGAGGGAGGGATGAGTGCAAAGCTTCTCCTCCAGCTATACCACCGTGCCGCTCGGAGAGTTCCCGTTCTGTGCTGTCAAGTTCTGATCAGAGAGACAAAACATGAAAAGGAAAGTTAGACACTAGAGACAATCAGACCGAGAAAATCTCTACTCCACTTTAAAGTGCAGGAAGATAAAAAGCCAACTTTGCTCCGGAGAGGAGAGGCGAAATCATCTGTCATTGCTCGCAGTCTGAAATATCCACCAGCTGAGATATCTACTCAGAACAAACTGATTACTGACTTGCAATGAAGGAATATCAGTGAACTAACCCAAGTTGTTGTTGTTATTATTATTATTATTATTATTATTATTATTATTATTATTATTATGATGCTTACAACAGCAAGTAGGCTAAAGGCTAATTACCATTTCCATTACATTACCATCATAATGAACGTGCTGATAGTAGGGCTGGGAATCACCAACATATCCAAATATTCTGCGATATATTGATTATGTATTACTTTTTTCCAACTTTACGTTTTCCCAATTTCAAATGATGTCCCCCAAAAAACTTTGTCAACATCTGTTTTATCTAAAAAGATACATTTCTCTGTTCGCTTCACTTTTATTGCTGCAAAATGGGATTGTCAAGCAGACAAACTGACCAACACAGATATAATAATAGATCGATACTCGGCGTCTGCGTATCGATACGGTATTGCCATAGAAAATATTGCGATACTTTGCTGTATTGAATCCCCCCAACCCCTATCTGATAGAAGTAAAACCACACTGCATGTTTGTTTTTTTTAAGACTATATTTTTGGGCATTTTAGGCCTTTATTGGACAGGACTGCTGAAGACATGAAAGGGGAGAATGACATGCAGCAAAGGGCCGCCGGTCGGAGTCGAACCCAGGCCCACTGCGTTGAGGAGTAAACCTCTATATATATATATATATATATATATATATATATATATATATATATATATATATATATATATATATATGGGCGCCCGCTCTAGAGAATCATGAAATGTAGAAAATAATTTCAGAAAAAAAAATATAACAATCACCCTTCACCTATACATCAAACACTAATGGACATATGGCAGCTTTAGCCGTCGTCTTGTTTTAACTCCTCAACGGACAGATGGGCAGTTTTTCCTCTCTTTTTCCTGACATTTAAAGGGATACTTTGCCGGCATTCAACCAACTTTGTATCATAACAATGACGGTATGTGTAAATCATCTACGTTACATTTCCCTCCATCTTACCAGTGCCCAGATCTCCTTACTCCCAGGCCAGCAGAAACACACAGGATGACTCGTTCTCTCTCTCTCTCTCTCAGATTCAATTGTAAAACTAGACAGTGCTGATCAAATATGCACTAAGATTTGGTTACTGTATTGCCTACTTCTCGCCTGAAATGTTTTCAGAAACATTTTGGGCTGAAATACGATATCTTGTAAACAGGAAGTAAACAGGGGATACCACAGCCCCTTTTCTCAGTTTTCTCTGGCCATGTAGCTCCAATTTCAAAAATGTTTGCGCCATTCTACTGCATAGAAATCCAATTATTTTATTAAAAAACAAAAAAAGACCCTTCTTTAACTGACTGAACAATAAATCAATGAAAACGAAAAACACCATTATTCTCTAATCATGAATTTAACCGTAATAATAACTAATTGTTAGTTGTAGCCAAAGCATTGATGTATTTCCTAATCCAATGTTTTTCTCCTGAAAGGGTTAACTGAAGACTTACCGCCTTCCCCGGCCGCGCCCAGGTGCAGATGAGCCCCTCTTGGCAGGCGGTGATGATGCAGTCGTCCATGAACACCAGGACTGTCAGCCTCTCGTGTGCGATCTTCTTGCACACCAGCGGCTCCAGCAGGGGCACCTCGTGCATGCGTGGGCACAGCGTGGTGCCCAGGACCTTGGCGGCGTCCAGCCGGTTGCTCCGCGGCGCCACGTTGATCTTATCGTTGCTTTTGCTGATGTTGCCCAGGCTGTGGTACCTCTTGTGCTCCTTCTCCACCCCGCTGCTGCACCCGGACTTGTCCGACTTGCGCTCCTGGAGGGACAGCGTGGCGAAGCGGCCGATGCTGAATGGGGTGCTGTTTCCTCCTCCGCTGCTCCCTCCGCCTCCCCCGCCTCCCCCGCCGCCCTCCGAGGCGCCCGGGCCCTTGGAGACATTCGCCACGGCAGGGTGGGGCAGAGAGTTGGAGCGGGACAGGGAGCGAGGAAGCGGTAAGGGGAGGGTTGGAGGGTTGGCGGTGCCGGTGTTAGTGTTAGGCGGATGATGGTGCCCCTCAACCGTTGCACCTCCTCCCCCAACTGAGGTACTGTTGACCCCCCCGCTGCCTGAGTTGGACAGCGAGGGCCCAAAAGTGTTAGTAAAGGCGCGGGACAGCGGCAGCCGTGGGTATAAGACGTCATCCGTCAAGTCCCACAGACAGAACTGGGTGTCCTGGCCCACCGAGCCAAAGCGGTACGTGACCGATGCCGAACCGCCACCTTTAGAGCTGTGCCGAGAAAGACGCGACAACGTGCTGCTCGTTCGGACCCGGCCGAAGTGCATGGAGTTGTTTGGCGCTCCCTGGTGGAGGTCCTCCTCGCTGCCGCTAAGCTCCATCGGCTCCTCGTCCTCCAGGGAAGTCGTGAAGGGGTCAAACGCCACCACATTGACCCAGGACTTGTGGCCGTGACCTCTTGCAACCACGCGGCTCTCTGCAAATGACCAGACGGTAACCAGGTCATCCTCTCCGCCGGTGGCGAGATATTTCCCATCGGGGCTCCACGACACGCACAGCAGCCCGCCAAAGTAGCTCTTCATCACCCCCTGCAGCTCCATTGAGTCAAAGTGGAAGACACGCAGGCAGCCGTCCTGGCCCACGCACGCCACATGCACGCCATCCGGGGAGAAAGCAAACTCATTGAGGCCTCCGTCGCCCACGGCCCATCGTAACAACGGGTTGCGCGGCGTCTTGGTCTTGCAGGCGTAGACGGTGAAGCCTTCTCCCTGCCGCAGCAGAGAGTACTGTGGGGCCGTGGTGCCACATGGGTGGTCCACGTTGTAGAGGTAGAGGTGGCCGCTGGCATGGGAGGCCAGGAACAGGTTCTCAGACTTGGGAAGCCATTTTAGACATGTCACCTTGGATTTGTCTATCAACCTCTGGAAAACAGGAAGGAGGTGCACAGAGGAAAGATAAGGGGAGAGATTTTGAGAAAAATAGGAAAGCGGGAACAATGGAAGAGGAGATGAAAGAGTGGAGGAATGGGAAGAGAAGAGTAAAAATTAGAGATGCACCGATAGAGCGGCCGGTGACCGGAATTGGCCGGTTTTCACGCGCTCGGCCATGACCGGCGATTGGCAGGTCAGCCTGACATATGCCGATTTCATGGCAGTCAACGCTACAATTAACTGACAACATAAGTTATACGAATTACAGTTCTCAAGGACGCACGCACACACGGACGTGACAGCACGCTCTCTTTTTCCTTTCTCTCAACTTCTCCGCTGTGTGTGGCGCATACCCGCTCACGGTGTGAAGCGCGTGTCGGCACTATTCTCGCACATGTAGGGAACCTGGTGAATTAACCTGCAACATGTCAGCTGTTTGGACATTCTTCAGCGTGTGTGCAGAAGATTGCAATATGCAACACCTGCAAGGAGAAAGTAGGGCGTGGAGGGATGACACCAAAAAACCAAAATCATCATTTTTTTTAGTTGGATGTGAAAAGAAGGAAATGTAGCTCAGAGAAAATTCTTTCAGCAAGACCTAACAAGTAATCAGTCCCTCCTGAAGCGAATCATTGCTGGAGGCGTTCACCTTCTGATAAACCAATCAGGAATGCCTAAGGATCCCATAGGCCAATTCCAGCGTCTCATCAATGGTTTAAAAAGCTTCTTCTCTCCCTGTGCTATCAGCTGTCATTTCAGGAAGACGTCGTCCCTCCTCCTCCCCTTCCACCTCCCGTCCTGGTGGTTCTCCGGCTGTCGCTCCGATGCCTCCTAGGTCTGGTTTTCCGGCTTCTCCGCCACCACCGGTGTCTGGATTCCATCGGGGGGTTACATCTTGGTACACTACCCCTACATTAATTTATTAATATATTAAATGTATTAATAACGATGGAGTCCAATCTCCAATACATTGTACACTACATGCTGTGGTATATGAAAACCTTTTGCATATCTGCAAACAAGTCTCTCCTGATTGAAATGGTTCTAACGTTGCTCTTTAGATGGGTGTGAATGTCCCACACCAGGAGTCATTTATATAGTTCTATTTTATAGTGATCCATTATCTGTTCAAAACATGTTCTATTAAAGAAAAGATAGAAAATAAATATTTGTGTGTGTGCTGTGAAGTGGTTAGAAAAAATGAAATCGGAATCGGCTAAAATCGGTATCGGCTGGCCTAACTCCAAGAAAATTGGAATCGGCCTGGAAAGTTGTAATCAGTGCATCTCTAGTAAAAATTAAGATATTACAAACACTTTTTTGAGCTTTGATGTGGAAACCTCATTGCTAGCAAAATGTGTGACCAAAAAAAAAAAATCTATCGAGAGAAGCATACAGTACGTAGAAAGGAAACATGGGGAGAGAGAGAAGGTTTGCAGAGATCAAGAACCAAGCTGCAGCAGAGACAGACTGAAACCAACAGAGACAGACCAGGGGATGGAAGATTTAAAAAGATTTAAAAGAAAATCACACAGAGGTGAACAGATTCAGGAGACACCTAAACACAAAGTCTATCTGCATGCAGTCGTGCACACATACCCCCTTAATCTCCTAATTGAATTGGGAATCCCATTAAAGAGAATCCCATTAAAAAGAAAGAGGCAGTTCAGGAGACGCAGTAAATGAATGTTAAAGGGATAAACGCTGAAGACGTCTAGGCTACATCACAGCATCCAAACTAGGGCAGAAAAGAAATCGATACAAGAATGACAAATGACTTCTGTTGCATTAAAGCAGCAGGTTTTAATCACGACAACACACAGAGCTGCAACCCCCGCTACTTTTTAACAACACATGAAGAAAAGAGACAAATACAATACCTCCTCATTGAAGAGTTTACTGGTCTCCTTCTTGATGGGGTCGAGATACTGGACCTGTCCGGCTGAGAAACCCACGATGAGAGCTACACTCTCCGCTGTGGCAGAGTACTGGTTGAAGTCGTGACATGTTGGCTGAGTCCCCTTGTAGATCCTCTTGTCTATCGGCTTACTGAGGTCTACAGCCTGCAGATGAGACAGATTGGAGAAAGAGAAACTGTGAAGCACGCCGAGAAGAGTCAAGTTATCACAAAGTGGGTTTCAGGGACGTTCAAAAGGTCCTCGAAGGGGTTTAATTTGTTCCACAGGATCCATTTAAAAGCAAGAGTCCACACAACAATTTATCACAGTCACAGACATCTGCTGACAATGTATCTTACATTTCTGGGCCAATTTATCATTAGGTGATTTCTATTTCGACAAATGATCATCAAGCGTAGATGACAAAAAAAAATTCCTTTGAGATATTTCCACAGCAGCTAGCTACAGCAAAGTTTTCTCCCATACAGGGAGAAATCCATCAAACAAGATTCAGAGACTGATGAGGTTTCTTTCCACCACAAAAGACCAGAAAGCAACATGGCTGCAGTAGTATTTCCAGAATGGAAACACTCTGATGCTCATGTTGTTGGTGTACCCATAGACAGCCCACCGAAAGGTCTCTGAGGGTTTGTTAAAGTCTATAGTCCTTGCTGCCAAGATTTAAATATACATGGCCTCGCAGTGCTGGAAGGGGGTCACAATCAACCACGACACTAATAAAAGAATATACTCATCGTGCCCTATAAAACACAATTTACTGGCAGAAAAACTGCAACGGCTGAGATCAAAACACTGTCCACGTCTGTCTTAAAAACAACAGTCAGGTGTCCATGTGAACACTGAAACTGGTTTTGCTTGTTGTACTCATTCCTCCTGTTCATAGAGAGATCTTCCTAATGCGCTGCACATGTAAGTGATGGGGGACAAAATCCACAGTCCTCGTTCTGCGTGCAAAACAAACACAAAGTGGCAACTTCGATAGCTTCACATGAAATGATTAGATCAAGCTAAAACTGGTTCAGTGTTTGTCAACACATTCTCACTCCCATCTCATCACATATAACCGCTCGGTCAGGACCCCTTGGCATCATGTTTTTAGGTGGGCTGGGGTTAGGGTTAGGCAACTAAACAACCCGGAGTTTAGGTTAGGGTTTGTGAATTTTTTTTTTTTTTTTTAAAAATTTTTTTTTTTTTTTTATATAATTTTTTTTTTTTTTAAAAAAAATAAATTAAAAAAAAAAAAAAAAAAAAAAAAAAAAATTTTTTTTTTTTTTTTTTTTTATGAAAAAAAAATTCCTTTTTTTGGGTGGAGTTGTGTGTTTGTTTACCCATCCATCCACCCCTGATTATGTGGACTCAGCTGCACGCGGCGGTTGAAAGCCCGGTGCATCTTGGTCTTAGAATACATCCATGGTCTTATACAGATGCTATTCTGGATCAACGTTAGTACACTTCCAGGATAAAGCCTGACATTGGTTCCCCCCCGCCTTCCGCTCTCTGTGTATTGCCGTTCTCAAAATCCCTTCGCTTCGGGAAACAACAAACTTCAAGATAGCAAGCTACACGCTAAAAATGGCAAGTTTTAAAGAAAATGTGGATCGTGCAACCAGGCAGGCCTGCTTGCTTCTTTCGGGGAATGATTGTAAAGATTTACAAATATGTTTAAGGCATTTACTCTCTAACCGGGACCGGTTGGTGGGATTGCTGTGGACGAAGTACACACGGCTATACACTGGTAAGAGCAGATTATGTTTAACCATGTAACCAGGTAATTTAAATAGCTCACGTTACTGTACTGCATGAACGGTTACCTTAATTTAATATTTTTTGTGGAGTTTCCTTTTGCGGTGTGCAAATGTTCCACCAAAACAAGTTTCCCGAGACCATTTAGCAGAGCCACCGTCACTGAGTCCGGAGCTTAGTGCCGCCCAAGATGATTGTGATTGGTTTACAACCCAGAGCATTTTTTTTCCTCATGAAATGTTAATAAGTACATTTGCATAGTAAATCCACCACTCCTCCTACATCACTACATGGCAACTAGTGCTGCAAAGATGAATCGATTAGTTGTCAACTATTCAATTAATCTAAAACTATTTTGATAATCGATTAATTGGGTTGAGTCATTTTTTGTTTTGAAAAAAGTACAAAATTCTCTGAGTCCAGCTTCTTAAATGTGAATATTTTCTAGTTTCTTCACTTCTCTGTGACAGTAAACTGAATATCTGAGTTGTGGACAAAACGAGACATCTGAGAATGTCTTCTTTGGCTTTGGGAAACACTGATCTACATTTTTCACAATTTTCTGACATTTTATAGACCACTAATCGATTATTCGAGAAAATATTCGACAGAATAAATCGACAAAACAAATAACCCTAGGTTGCAGCCCTAATGGCAGATTTCGGACCTGTACTTGGTATTGGCTCAGATCTTGATTTTAGGTATCAGAGTCAGTTGCAGGAGAGGAAAAACATGCTGCATCTGTGCTGATTAAATGTAAATGTGCCGGAGGATGATTTCATAGTTATATTATTAGTACAAACTTAAAAAACAAAATCTCTTCTTAACATTCTTTGACATAAATAAGATTTTGAACCCCTGGATTTTGAGGATGTGGAATATAAATTAAGTGTTATACTGCATGAATGTTGAATGTACAGTATGGTGATGGTGACATCATGACATGTAGCTTCAGTCTGTTGCATACGAGCCAACTTAGCCATCTACATGTGTGCATCAGTCATAAAGATACAAACTCCTGGCAAATGAAGGACATTTATTGTACTTTTGGATTCATTTCATTATGACCCAGAAAAGATAAAATCATGAACAGTGTGCAGTGAAAGAAAACCCTTGACATTTAAGGAAGGTAGGCAGTTGCATCATTTTCCCTCATTGATCCATGTCACCTTAGAGGAGGAGAAGCTTTTTACATTTGTCCTCCAGTTACTCCTAAGTGGGTTATTAGTATTCCTCATTAAGAAGCAAGTGGTGCAGCTTGCTGCTTGCACTTCCAGCTCTCTAAAAACAATCCTTGGTGAAAGCTAGCAATGCTAAAAACAAGCTGAGTGAGGAGAAACTGGAGGACAACTCCCTGACCTCGGTGAAGGGATGCATCACATCATGTGTGAGAAGTTATTTTTGTAACTCAGTAGGCCTACATTAAAAGCATTGGCAATTATACAGATTCTTCTAATAGTTTATTTAACGTTCTAAAACCATCCTTCAATTTATTAAAAAAAAAAAAATCAAAATCACCAAATGTTGGAGATGCATGGTTTTCACTTGACAGGAAGGATGTGTAATCTGAAAAGTAACTGTCAGCTGTCAGACAAAAAGTACAATATTTCCCTCTGAGATGTTGTGGAGTTAAGTATAAAAGTTGCATAAAAATGGAAATACTCAAAGTCAAATGTACTCTGATACAACCCCCCACTGTTGAGGTAACACATATGTATATTAAACATTCAGAGGAGAATAAACAACCTTTAGTTCACATGGTTTCATTGAGTGGGCTGAAGTCAGTGGCTTCCTGTCTCTGTTTCCTGCTCGTATAGTAACACTGTTGCCCTGGTTGCCCCTGCAGCGTCCACTGCCACTGTGCATCCGTGTGCATGATGCACCATTCACTGTCTGTTCACACCATGGTTCACACGCACATTATCATGTCGCATTGCAAAGCAAATAAAGATGTCACATGTGACAAATGCTAGCCTGCTCTGTGCAGCACGAGCAGCCCAAGAACCTCGGTTTGAAAACATGATGAAATGGGAGCATCTAATTTGCGGAGCAGGTTAGCATGCTAAGCTAACCCTGACCATCCAATCTGTCATACAGAGGAGGAGGAGGAGAACAGGCTCACCTTCTTGATGTTGGTGTACGTGTAAAAATACAGCTCCCTGCCGATGTTGAAGCACACCCTCTCCGAGTCCTCGCTCGGGTCTTCGGGCTGCAGCTTGACCATAGAGACCCGGACGGGCGGCAGGAAGCCCGCTGGAGAGGAGTTGGCTGCGGCATTGGAAGAGGAGGAGGCGGCGGCGGCGGCAGCAGCAGCGGCAGCCGCGGCAGCCGCGGCGGCGGCGGCAGCCCCCGGCCCCTGCAGCAGCCCGACCCCTCCGCCGGCTATCGGACCGGGTCCACCTCCAGGGCCCAGCGTGGCTCCAGCGGACGGACCCCGCGGCAGTCCGCCCCGCTGCTGCGAGTCCGAGAGGGTGAGCAGCTTGTAGAAGCCCTCTCTGGTCCGGAACTGGGATTTAATCTCATTGATATCCTTCAGAGCGCCGCCATCTCCGGCCATTTTTTTAGTACAAACAAGCCGCACAGGAAACTGATTTCTTTTGACCTGGAAATAATAAACGCTACAATCAAAAAGTACTAGAATAAATATGTGAGAGGCGAAGCCGAGCAGCCGAGATCAGCTAGCTAGGCCGACCAGCACACCCGGTCTGTTCCAGTGCATTTTACACCAGTACCGGAGCCAAAACCGCTGCTGTCTGGCAAATAAACCCCGAGAGAAAGCCCTTCTGAGCCGGTGTAAGCATCATCCTCGAGTCCTCGACCGGGTCTCTGCCTCCGTTCATCCAGTGTGCGTAAAGTAACGTTACGTTCAATAAGTAACGTTACGTGCGATGATGCGTCGACGGCTGCTGCTGCTGCTGCTGGCCCGGCCTGGCACTGCGCACTCCCACTGATTTGTCGGGGGCAAAGAGAGGGCATCCATCCCCGGACAGCGTGCTTCATTTAACCGCCCAGCAAATGTGGAAGAAGCATTTATCCTTTACTTAAGAAAACGTACTAATACCACACTGTAAAAAATACTCTGTTACAAGTAAATGTCCTGCATTGAAAATGTTTTTTTTGTATTATGTTTTTTATTTATTATTTTTTATAGTAGGCCTATTGTGTCTCTGTTAGGCTACTGTGATCCTTTTTTGCTTTATGGCTGTGCAGCACTTTGGCTCAACTGTTATTTTTAAATGTGCTTTAAAAATAAAGTTGGATTGCATTGAAAATGTTACTTAGGCTAAGTAAAAGTATGCAAATATCATCAGGAATATGTACTTAAAGTAATCAATGCAGAAAAATCCTCACCTTTTAGAAACTGGAAACGATCAAAACAGTTCTGTCAATCAACTAAGTGTTAAATCGGCTAATCATTTCAGCTGTAGGCTACGTGTAGGCCTTCATATTGTTCGGTAGTTTAGTTTATAATAAAACATCTTATTTTATAAATTACATGTGTTTTGTGTGCAAAAATCTCAATTTGTAAACTGACTAGTAACTAAAGCTGTCAAGATTAATGTAGTGAAGTAAAAAAAGTACAATATTTCTATCTGAACTGCAGTGGAATAGAATAAGAAAGTGGCATCAAAAGAAAAGACTCAAGTATTTCAAATTTGTACTTAAGTGTACTTGAGTAAATGTACTTAGTTATTCACCACTGCTGCCCAGTGACACCCAACAGGACCACATGATGTATGGTCAAGAAAAACAAGCACAAAACATTTTACTGCACAATGTTAAGTAGGCCTACATTTATAATACTGACATACTTAGCCACTGGTTGTTGTTTTCAGGACGCAAGTTTTTGTTGGTACATCTTTAAAATGTAAAATTACTCAAGCATGTTCTTATGAAAAGAGATAAGTGCCACCAGATATGTCTTGATTTGAATTGCAGAAATAGGACGTTGTCCTGCTCATATTCATCTGTTAAATATTTAAAAGATATTGCTGCCCCGGAGAAAATGAATTCAAATAAAAAAAAATTATGCACAACCTAAAATGGGATGCAGTGGCTTGAAATGAGATGCAAATATTATTATAATTTCCAGTACTTGCGTGACAACCAAAAGCAAAGAAAAACGGATTATGTGCGCCTTGAAATAGGATTTTTAACTATTTTTTTCCTATTGTTCTGACGCCACATGAATACTGCACAAATGCTTTGCAATGTTAACAAAAGTGAAAAACATTGTGTATCCGCCCTGTGACTCAGATCCACTCCAAAATTGAATGGGTTCTTCCTCAGGCCCATGCTACACCCTTCCACCAAGTTTCATGAAAATCTGTCATATAGTTTTTCTGTAATCCTGCTGACAAACTAACAAACAGACAAACCGAGCATATATCCATAATCATAACTTTCACCTCTCATTTACCATTTCTGCTCCAAGATCAGTACAGTTCACCTCATCTTTTGTTAATTCATTTTATTACAGTGTAACGGCAGTGAGAAGTGTGTATATCTGAAATACAGACCCAGGTTACAAACTACACAGGCCATCCAGTCCTTTATGCTTGTGTGTGGCATATTCTGGAAGCCACATTTTTCATTCCCTGCAGGCAGCTGCTGTTGCTGTGATCAACTGAGATACTCCTCTTAAGTATGAGAGGAGGACCTTCCTTCACTGTTTGTTTAGGGTTTTCTCATGTGTCTGGATACTGGAGGTTGTTCTGGATCTCACACGTTGAAATCAGCATAAATAAGAGCGGACTTGCCCAGATTGGAAGCAACAACACAACAATCCTCTTGGGTCAGCATGAATTTGCAACATCCTGCACATCACTTCTTTCTGACATACTGTATCTCCTCTTCTCCCATTAGAAAATAAAACACTGTGGCGTCCATGATCCCTCAGAGTTAATGATGGAAGTTCTGCATGGAGGCATTAGTGGGAGTTTCCCATGATGCCCCATGCCAGCAGACAGGAGAGTCAGGGCAGCATGACATAGTTCTCAGCAATTTCCAGGACGTACAGGTTGGACAGCCCCACCGGGTCATCGGTCGAACGCGTCTCCAAGACGACCATCCTGCAGTGAGAAAGTCAGGGAGGTCAGAGGAGGTCGAGCACTGATACAACCTGCATACACTTAATGCAAATGTAAGTTATGATTGGATAGGGTGACGTGAATGTTTCTGTCCACGACGCAAATCTAGAATACAGGGTTCCCACACATTTTAATGGACGACATTTAAAACCTTTCCGTGACTTTTCAAGGACCATTAATACAATTTCCATGACTATTCACAATGGATAACCCAAACAGAACTGTATAGTATACATTACTCTAAATGTTAATCATTGTGTCAAAATAAACAGCAACCTTAATCAATGTCCAACAGTTGTTAATGTTCATATTTGTAATGGATTTGATTATAAACTCTTTTCTGGATGCAAGTCTAAAAAACAATGCGGCAACAAGTATGTGGACTACATACCACGTAATATTTCCAGTCCTTCCAGAAAAATGCGGAGTTTTTTTGTGATCGTTGCGGCCAAAAATCCTTGATTATGCGGCACGTTTTCTTAAAAAAAGCGATGGAATATGCTATATATAATATTTATGCAATTTTATGCGATGAAATTGCGGGAACTTGCAAAAACTGTAGTTTGATGAAAAAGAGAAAAAAAAGGGATCCCCCAACACCCTGCTTTTCGATGATGTTCACATCGCGTAATTACGCCACTTCATAACGTTCCCATGGCAACAGGGGAAAATGGCTGCTCGTGTGAAGTAAACGCAACATTTTTCAACTTTCTGCTAAGATATATTATGTGACTTTTTTCATGCAAGCCCCGCATATTTTGTGTGGAAATCTGCAATTTATACGGCGAAAGTGCGGCGTATTTGAAAAAATGTGGCCCCCGCATAAATATGCGGACTTTGGCTGATTATGCGTTGAATTATGCGATCGCATAATCGCGTTTTTCTGGAGGGACTGTATTTCATGGCTCTCTAATGGCCGATACGAGCAAATGAGTCGGCAGTAGCAACGAAAGGCACTGAACAGAACGGGTGTGAATCTTCACTGGTCTTACGTTTCGATTACGATCCCGTCAACGCTTCGGTCCGATTCGATATCACGATGCATCACCACGCATCACCTCCTCAATATTATTAGATATTGCTACACATGGTTTTCATCAACAAATTCAAGCAGTCGTATATATATATATATGAACTCCCCTTTTTATTGTATCTGCTCTTAAAAAAGACAATTCCTGAATGTAGCGGAGTCTGAACCATAGACAGTATATAATGGACCAATAGACCCCGTTGCTCTGGACGGAGACCAGTGAAGGCTATTAGAAGCACTTTTCCGGTGATCACTTGCTTTACTGCGCAGCCTCCAACTGACAGAGACAACGTAGATGTGACGTGAGCAATGTGTCTGAAAGTTGTAAGTCTTCTGGTAGCTGTGCCAAGAGAAATCTCAATCATTCTCAATCTTACAGAGATGGACAGCGTAGGTATATGTAAGGAGATAACATAGGCACAGGCTAATTATTGCTAACTAACATGCTAGTTAACATTAGTAATTAAACCTAAACAGCTAATGTAAGTCGAAACTGCCTGTGAGCTTCTCCTGTACTATACGGTAATTCCTCTACTGTGTGACAGAAAGTCTCTTGGTTATGACACAATCGTTAGCCTATTTTTATAAAAGCGTCTGCTACGGAGCCATAACGTGAGCTACAAGGTAATGGAGCCTTTTATACATTGTCGTGTTTCTTTAGAAATAAACAACGGACAAATAGAGTCTTTAAACGCTTCAGATGTAAAGTTATTCGCTGTCAAGTGATGTAAAAAAAAAATGGCGGTCAGTGGAATGCTAACAGGAGGTGATACCTTTGTAGCAACAAAATGGCGCCATCGGAGGTTCGAGTTCTGAAGCGAAGCTTACCCCCTTGGTCTGAACACAGCAGACAAAAGAAGCAGCGACCGGAAAATCAACAAGTAACATCAGTAGGCTGTAATCGATTATGGTCTGTCACCGCATCGATGGGGAATGGGCCACGTCCGCATCGCGATGCATCGATGCAATGATTCATTTCAACAACCCTACTGAACAGTAAAATAAGTCCGAGCAACCAGACATGAACACCACAGCAAAGAGTGACGACGTGCCGTACCTGTCGGACTGCACCAGCCGGTAGATCTTTCTGAGGTCGGTGATTTCCTCCAGCACCTCAGTGAAACTTTGTCTTCTCCTCTGCCAGCCGTGACGCCACACTGCCAGCAGCGTTTCCTCAAAATACACTGGACAGGACAGACACACAGTAAATGCTGACTTTTAATCATCTATAATTTTAACCATCACTGGTTTGCAGTGGTGGAAGAAGTATTCAGATCATTCACTTAAGTAAAAGTACCAATACCACACTGTGAAAATACTGCACTACAAGTAAAAGTCTTGCATTCAAAACCTTACTTAACCCTATTATTAGTATTCATTGTGCAGCAGGGCTTTAAATTGACACCCGCCAGCCAACCCGTAACATTGTAAAGTTACTAGCCAATTTGGCTGGTGATGAATGTAGCGAATAACACTGCGTCTGTTTGAATCGGCCCGGTTGCCAGATTGGTCTGTTTTCCGGCAAGAAATTTGGGCGGTTTTGTGTGTATTTGGCTTGGAAACGTAATCTTTATCTGGCAGCACTGCTTGTAGTGCTTATCCTACATTTCCCATGAACGCTATGTTATGATGTTTCGTATAACCGGTGGCTATGTGCCTTAGGTGTGCAGTATTGATTACGAGCTACGCTGAACCGGAGAAGACTTTAATGTATATCTGCCATCAACCCAAATAAAAAAACAATTGAAAGAAACATGGATGCTTAAATGTATTCAGTGGCACTCATTATCTGGTTTATTTTCCTTGGAAAAAATATCTTCCATATGCCCCTAAATAATGGAAGGCAGGATCTGAATTTGGCTAGTGGAGAATCTGATTGGCTGGTAACTTTAAAAATCTACTAGCGATGTTGGCTGGTGATCAAAAAAGCCCTGTTGTGCAGTAAAATGTTCACTGTCACGGTTTTATTATTATTATATCTGATGTTTTTGGATTAATATTCCTGCTGCATTAATGTGTATGTTGCATTTTATGGCTGTAGATGTTTAAGGTTGTGCTCATTTATATGCTGTTGGGTAGTTTAATCTACAGTAATGCATCATATTCTATAAGATCATCGTATGTTTGTAGCGTCGCTGTCCTGTGAGAACCACGTATCTCTAAAAAGTTTTAAAACTTTTCATGGTGTCAGAAAAACAGCCCTGTTTTCAGCTTTGTGACGATGCATTTTCCAGCTGATCCGAGAGGCTTTTGAAAGACTTTATTTAGATTAAGAAGGAGGAGAACTTTCTCAACGCGTAAAGGATCACTTCATCCTTTAGTTTATCACAAACATTCAACATCAGCACATCTGGAGATACGTGGTTTTCAGGACAGGAAGGGGATGAAAAACTGTCATCTGTATTCATGAATATCTACCTCTGAGATGTAGTGGAGTAGAAGTGTAAAGTAGCAGAAATACTCAGGTAAGTTGCCTAAAATGTTGCCTACAATTTTTACTTGGGCACTAAGGCCCAGTACTTGAGTAAATGTTACTGCTGGTTTGTCACTGGATGTTCTCACCTATAGACTCAACGTCATGAGAGAAGGTGGTCTCATGTGTCAGAGGCCTGTTGCTCTTCAGCTCCCCCTCCAGACCGACTATATGTACCGACTCTGTGGAGGAGAGAGGCTTAGTGCTGGAATACCACAGACAGACAGATGCAGTAGAACTAGACAGAACATAATGTAGAGTTTACACACACTACTACAGTCCTATCATCACAGTTATGGGCAGAGCTAAAGGGAGTACTTTCTACATCTTAGCCACAGACGGAAACCCCAAACAATGTTAGGTCTGCTAGGTACAGACTTTAAAAGGAATTACTTACTTTCTATGAGGACGAGCAGGGAGTTGCTGTCCAACTGGTTTACTTGAACTACATCTGGGCAAGGTCTCTCTGCAAGGACACACACACACACACACACACACACACACACACACACACAATCCAAATTTGGACCACTTTCCTCTGATTCTGGCTCTGACCATTGATGTTAAACTCAACAAATGAAATTATTTCTGGCACCTAGAAAGGTTTTAGCTATGTTTACATAGCTAAAACTACAATCTGTTGGTAGATTAGGAAAGAATAAAAGCCTCACACTTTGAGGTAAAGAGAGTGAGACATTTAAAGGATTTATGAAATGCGGAACATAGGCCAGGAAATTAGATCCTTTTGTTCGTAGCTACTGCATTCTAAAGCCCTTATAATGGACGTAATAATGCAGAATCAACCTACCCAGGCCAGAGTTGGTGAACCAGGACGTGTTGGAGTTGAGGTTGATGTATTCCACAGTGACAGGCACGTTGGGGCTGGACCCCCGAGAGACGCCGATACACACCAGCGGGTACTCCTGCTGGGGCACCACCACCATCTCAAACACCCGCAGAGGGTTGGGCAGGGGGAAGTCAAAATGCTGCAAAGCACAAAAGTCCACAGTTAAATCTCCTTTGGAATATCTTTGTGTGGATTTTATCTCGCACAGGGCAGCAAGCAAAGCAGATTGTTTTGTTTAAACCTGCAATCTTTTAGCTACCGCATGGTCTTTAACTGAGGGTCTTTTCTCAAAAGCAAAAGGTCTAAAGCCAACTCTTAAATTTAATAGGAGGCCATAAAATGCTTTATATCCCTGCCAGCAGTCATTTTATGAGCTAATGTCAGTGTTAACAGCCCAATAAAAATAGTAATAACTCAAAGACAAGGATAAGCTCATGGCATTGCATGATACATTCTGAGCTTTAGTGCAGCAAAACATTTTGAACTTGGCTGAGATTGTAATCATAGACTGTTAATATTATTAATAATAATAATAATAATAATAATAATAATAATAATAATAATAATAATAATAATAATAATACAGTCTATGATTGTAATACAATTATACATGAAAATGCATTTTGACACATCGTACGGAGGCCTTGAGAGCTTAACGTGCTGCAAATAGCACACCACAACAAAGGAAACTGTTTCCAGGTCCTGGTCTCATGAAATGTCTTCGAAATAACATGCCAATTTAAGCCATTTTGTGCGTTATTATAACACATTTTATGCTTTCCACGCCATGTAGTCGCACCGGACTTTCAAGTGTAAACCCATTTGCGGCAAATTTAGACACCCAGAGCAACTGACCCGGAAGTGAGGTGAAATAAAGAGCGAGAAGTCTGCAGGGGGGTCGGGGTGGTGGGAAGGTCCAACCAACACAGGACTTTCACCCAGGAGACCGCTGATCGTTTCCCGTGTGAAACCACAAGTCAATGTTGACTTTTTACGTTGGGTAATTAATTTACGTTCGTAACTTAATTTCCTTAACAAACATACATTTTTTTTAACCCAAACCACAATGTTTTCCTAAACCTAACAAAGTAAATTTCTAGCCTAAACATAAGTTTATAACGTTAATAACGTGTTTAAAACTGCAACGTTAAGGGTTCCTGATCAAAGCGTCCTTATGTGACAAGTTGGGAGTGAGAACGAGGCTTTAATGACACGCAAAAAGCTAAACATGTGTCGTGATAACACGCAAAAAGTGCCGTGCTATTAATACGCTTTCCCAAGAGATCATGCTGATCATTGATATATTAATATGTGAGCAGTACTTTAATATTGTTTTTGTGGAGTGGAGCTAATTTTAACAACATCATACTTTTGGTAATTTAATCTGACTCTTTGAGTCACTGTATATTCCTGATATCTATATGAAATTGTTGTATGTAGAATTGCAATTGAATTGGGACGTTGATTGTCTGGATGAGTGTCAAATGCTGCACAAGTGTGTTAGAAATATTTACTAGTACTGTAGAGAACAGTCATCTAAAAAGAATGGCTGTTCTTGGGCAAAATCACATACACATAGTGATACACACACACACACACAGAGGGTGTGGAGGCAGTTAGACTGGGTTGAAATAGTTAGAATTCCTCTGTAAAGTAACCTGACACCATCCTTTTAAATGAGTGAATGACACCCGGGGGGGTAGGGAGAGCGGGAAATCTCTTTTCAGGGTGTCGTCCTCTACCATTGGATGGATCGAGTGCCAAGAAGCTGGGACCAGCCTGTGCACCAACCAGGAAGCGCCAAAGTTTAAACCACTGCAGCCTCCCGCCTTAGTATTAACCAATCACAATAGCATGCACATTTTCATACATTAAGCTGTGACTTTTGAACTGCATTCTTTTTGGGGCAAGAAGAGACAGAGAAACAGCAATCCGCTGACTGTTGATTCTCAAACGGGAAAGATCCTTGTATACAAGTTACTATAATTATTTCAGCTTTAATAAACCACTTTAAATGAGAGAAGTTGTTTGTCTTCTGTTCTAACTGACCAAGTGGACCGCGTCTAAGTGACACGTGTGGTGATTGAGAGATACTCCCAGTGATTGTCTATTGTCCCACACCTGGGGACACAGAATGGGAGGGGCGAAATGTATTTACGTAAGCCCGGTTGTGTTTGTTGTTGGAAATACTCTTGATAAAGGTCTGGAGGGACCGAAACGTTAGTTTTTTGTAAATAAACGGTGATGCTATAGCAAGAGCAAAGTGCGGGATTTGTTCCTTTGTTTCCATGTAATTAAATCTGGTACAATGGATTATATTTTATAAACTGATCATATTTTTTCAGTAAAATCTTATTTTGAAATTTAACCATAGCTTTAAAATAAATGTAGTGAAGTGAACAGTAGAATAAAATGGAAATAGTCAAGTACAAGTACCTCAAAATTGTACTAGTTCAGCACTTGAGTAAATGCGTTTGATATATCCATCATAACATGTATGTAGATGTCACCGATTGGCCGAAATGAGCTGGTTCACTTCTACCTTCTGGAAATTTCAGAGCAGAGAATGATCTTTTTTAAACAATCCAAGGTTTTTTTATACACATACCTTAATGAGCATGAACTTGTGCATGGGCTCGTACCACTGCAGCAGCACAACGCTGGACTCCAGACCACAGCACAGGAACACGCAGCCTCGCTGGATGTTTCCTGCTGCAGGAGACAAGTCGTAGTTGGTATATCTCCCCGAACCAATCGACATAGCCTACTGTACAGGAATCTGCCTCATTTATATAGTTTAAAGCAACACCAAAGCACTTTTCCTCTTCGGCCCCCCTACAGGTTAGAAGCGGAATTGTCCATTACCGCTGTCCGCTACCACTACAGATCCACAACCCGATCTGGCAAACTTGCATAGTGCGGTTATAGGATATATATATCGAGGGCCGCAAAGCGAATGCAGAAGTGCCGTTCACCCTGTTACGAGTTGATGAACCACTGAAACGATTTTGGAAACATTATGTTAAGTTTCGAAAGAATCTTTGGTGTTGCTTTAAATTCTCAATAATTTACCTCAAATGCAGAGGGTACACTTTCTTTAACATTGTGAGACATCGCTGCATTTATGTTGGAATAATTGGAGAAAAAATTAGTTCTCGACTGGGAAAATTCACACTGCAGTGTGTATTTGGGATCGGCCTTTATTTGACTACTGGCCTTTAATTGAGAAAATACAATAGTTTAAATCTTCAAATCAGTGTGCAGCTAATATGTATAACAGGAACTGTCTCTGCACAGGCATATAAACTATCACACTTTATTGATATTGTGGCCATGATTCAGTATTTTGTCTCACCAACTGCGCAGGTCTTGCAGCCTTTGGTATCAGGTACTTTAGACGTCACTGCACATTTCCTGAAGACAAAATATGTATATATATACATTTATATATAGTGTAGTTTTTACCTGGGATGAGCAAATGTGTTGTTTTTTTTGGACAAAAAATTGTCTAATTTAACCAGAGAGAGAGAGTTGTGTCACCTTGGTAACAGTCTGTGAGTCGAAACCATCCTCTGGTCTTTCCGAGCCTGATCGTACAACTCCTTCAGCGAATGGGAGTGAAGCTGTGATGATTTACCTGTGAACACAGAATCGGACGCATTCTTTTAAATGTTCTTCAAACAAAAATGTCTTTTATCTTTTTCGTTTTTTTTCCCAGGAAGCTCCCAGAGAACAGAGCCACACAACTAAATGAGGATCCAAGTCTTATTTCTTATTTACCTGACACAGACATGAGGACGTTATGAATGGTGTAGACCCAGGTACACTTCCCTGGATACAACTGAAAGAGAAAAAGAAGACATCCATTCAGTCACGGCTTCCTTATTGCTCCAGGTGTCTCTTTCAAAAGCACTTTAATTACTTTTCAAGCTTTTCGTTGCAACAGTTCTCTGAAGTGTGACCTAATTTAATCTGTCAGACCAGTGGCAGAAGAAATATTCAGATCCTGTACTTAAGAAAAAGGAATGTAAGTATTATCAGCAAAATGTACTAAAAGTATAAAAAAGTTAAGGTACTCATTGTGCAGTAAAATGTTCCCTGTCAGTGTTTCCTGTTAATATTCCTGCTGCATTCATGTCTATGTTGCATTTTACTGCTGTAGATGTTTAAGGTTGTGCTCATTTTAACTCCTTTATATACTGTTGGGTAGTTTAATCTACAGTAGTGCATCATATTCTATAAGATCATCATATGTTTGTCCTGTGAGAATCACGTATCTCTAAAAAGTTTTAAAACTTTTCATGGTGTCAGAAAAACAGCCCTGTTTTCAGCTTCGTGACTATGCATTTTCCAGCTGATCCGAGAGGATTTTTGAAGACTTTATTGAGATTTAGAAGTAGGATAAGATTCTCAACACATAAAGGAACACTTCATCCTTCAGTTTATCACAAACATTCAACATCAACACATCTGGAGATACATGGTTTTCACTGGACAGGGAGGGGATAAAAAACCGTCATCTTAAAGGTAACTAAAGCTGTCGGACAAATGTAGTGGAGTAAAAAGTACAATATTTACCCCTGAGATGTAGTGGAGTACAAGAATAAAGTAGCATAAAATGGAAATGCTCAAGTAAAGTACAAGTACCTTGAATGTGTACTTAAGTTAAGTACTGTACTTGAAAAAGGAAGAAAAGGTTGGCCACTCAACACTACCAATAACTAATACAGACCCCTTATGACAATCTCTAGACAACCCACCTGCTGTTAAGCCAACAGTTAGTAAATCATTGATGTAGCTCTGTGTATTAATTAGATAAAAGTCCTACCAGCTCCATCGTGGCCTCTGAGCCGCTGAGGTTGAGGGTGTAAATCCCTTCCTCTGCCCCCAGGATCAGATGCTGGTCTGAGGGAGAGACAGAGGGGAAACACAGACTGGTCAGACAGAAAAAACACAAGTTTGCAGAGAATGGACTGTGCGCTTCATTCGGTGGCTGATACAACCTTTGGTAGCTGGGTTCTCCCAGGTGGTGGAGCAGTTGATTTTCAGAGGGCAGCCATGGAAGATCTTTTTAAAGTACACCTGGACGGAGAGAGAGAGAGAGAGAGAGAGAGAGAGAGAGAGAGAGAGAGAGAGAGAGAGAGAGAGAAGAGCATTCAATTATTTATTTTGTCCCCAGTGATACAACTTCAAAAAGTCTCAGACCAGAATGATTGTATTTATCTGCTTAATCCTCTCATCAGTCTATATCAACGACATTCCCCTTCCCGGATTTCACTCTTTTTGGCCAGATACCCGTCACCTTCCTCTTTCTTTGTGTTGTAATTCTAAACTCTGGTGGATTTCTGAGGACTATGGTTAACTGCTCCTCAGATCTCTGCAGGGTAAATCCAGACAGCTAGCTAGACTATCTGTCCAATCGGAAGAGCTGCTTCCCCAGAGCTGTAATCATACTACAGAAATAATACAAACATCCACACATACAAACATAAAAAACATACACACAGTCCTTACCCCCTCAGTGCAATCGGACTCTCCGCAATAACTGCTGTGTTTACTGTATTTTTTTTTTAATTGAGAACATGGAATGAATGTGTATGTGTGAGATGTATGTGTGTGTGTATATATATATATATATATATATATATATATATATATATATATATATATATATATATATATATATATATATATGTATTGCATACAATGACAATAAAGGTCTATCTATCTATCTATCTATGGTGCCTGCTGAGTTTAAATGGTGGATAGTTTCTCTCCACATAAGAAACATCAAACACATCTCAGACACTCAGCAGCGGAGTTGATATGAAGGGAGGAGAACTTCTGGAAAAGACACAAAAGAAACTCACAGGAGGTTTCTTCATGACGGGGCTGGCGCACTCAGCAGGGTCCTGAGAACAAAAAGGAACAGCTCAAGTTGAGTGTGTGAGAGTGAGAGAGAAGATAATCAACGAGGAAATGGAAAGATCTTATTATCTACAGCGGAATATGAGCTTCTGTAAATCTTAACCACAAATCAAATAATTTACCAAAAACCAAAGAGTAGTTCTGTCAATCGACTCATCGTCTCAGCTGTATATGAAAACGTCATATTGTCGAAGTTCTTTGTGGGTTATGTGTGCAAAAATATGAATCTACAAAGTAACTTCAGCTGTCAGATAAATGTAAGAAAAAAGTACAATATTTTCCTCTGAGATGTAACAGAGTAGAAGTATAAAGTGCCATGAAAATAAAAGACTCAAGTAAAGTACAAGTGTGTTAAAATTGTGCTTGAGTAAATGTACTTAGTAACAGCGTTACCTTTGATGTGGGTTGCCGTCTGCGGATTCCTTTAGGGGGGAGCTCAGGAGGAATCATGTCTGCGGGGTTGTCAGTTAACTGGGCAGGGCAGGACGCAGGGTCTGGATCACACACACACACACACACACACACACACACACACACACACACACACACACACACACACACACACACACACACATACACGCGCAATATGAGAAAGATATAGATATATAGAATATATAGAAGATATAGAAACTGACGTGTTTTTTCTGTTGTACAGTATAGTAGAAATTAAGAGTGAATACTGGCTTAAATACACAACGGTGCTCTTATGGCGTTTTCCCTAACATGGCTTTCCATAACATGGTACCTGCTCGACTCGCCTCGCCGCTACTCGCCTCGCCTCTACTCTACTCGCCTTTTTTGGTTTTCTATTATAAAAAAATGTCCCTGGTACCTGCTAAGAGGTACTTTTTTTAGTATCACCTCCGTCGAGGTTCCAAGCGAGCTGAGGCGATACCAAAAAGGTGATGTGAGAACCTGCAGACTGCTGATTGGTCGGAGAGAATCGTCACTAATCACTGCATCATCATTGCCAGCGACAGACGGGGGTGTCCTGAACAAACCCGCCATTTTTAAATAGTTTAGCCAGCGGTGTTTTTTTTTTTTGCTGCCTCCAGAATTGTCTTCGAGAATCAAAAACAACACACCTTCGACGTTCTGTGTGTGTGTGTGTGTGTGTGTGTGTGTGTGTCGCGTTAGGTCACGACTTGAGCTATGTTACTGGTTACTGGTTGCACGGTCATTCGTCGTTCGACTGGTCGCGACTGTTTTCCCAAGATGGCGCCTGCCTGTATACGCCAACGGTACTATCTTTATAATATATCTTTTATACGGATAATACTCCTTTAATATTGTATGTGGCGTTATCTTTTGCGGAGTGCGAATGGTCCACCAAAACAAGTTCCTTCCCGAGACTATTTTGCAGAGCCACCGTCACTGCGTCCTGAGCTCGAAGACGATTGTGATTGGTTTAAAGAAATGCGTTTTTTTTCTACTATCCAGGAGTGTATGCTTCTGTTGCCAGACCTTTCTCCCCAGGGTTGTGGGGACAGGTCTGGCATTGAGAGACTAATGTGTGCTAGAAAGTTTCCCACTACACTGTGTATGAAGGTGAGGCAGCTCACCTGAGTGCCGTGAGTGTCGTGGCCGGGGCGTAGGTCGGACCTGCGTCCCGCTGGAGGTCCTGGTGAGAGGGGTGGGGGCGTACAGAGAGCAGGGTTTCCTCGCCCGGTCGTCTTCCCCCGCTATGCTTTCCTCTGAGCTGGTCCGAGCTTTGGGCTGAACAGACCGAAACATACCCACATGGTTAGTGTCTTTGGCATTTACATTTCTACATTTTTGTTTTCAAAGTTTCTATATCATAAATTTGGGTTTCTTTCAACCAAAGTGCCCAAATATAGGCTTTTTTTAAACTCTGAAATTAGGTATAATTTCATATAAATGTAGTTTGTTGACTATTGAATTCCAACAAGAAGTGTAAAACTAGTGGTAACAAGTTGGAATGAAGTTGGATAAGAAGATGTAACGCAGAATTGGGTTATAATTTATACTTTATGTTTCATAAACAGGTAACGTTAAAACAGACGGAGGACAACACAAGGGTTAATACAGTACATGACAGAGCAGGAAGTGGTGTGGTGTGTTCCAGGGAACTAAATGTGCGACCCACAATGCAACCTTTTTTTTTTCTCTTTTTGTTTAAACATGTTAGTTTCCTTTTAATATATTTACATGTATGTATCCACCACCCACCAAGGCAAAATCCTTGTAAGTGTTACTTACTTGGCAATAAATCTTTTTCTGGTAACAGTAAATAAAAGGAGTTAAAATTAGCACAACCTTAAACATCTCCAGCAGTAAGATGCAACATTTTACTAAACAATCAGTACTTTTACTTTCATACTTTAAATACATTTTGCTGATAATACTTACATACATGTACTTAATAAAGGTTTTGGATGCAGGACTTTTACTTGTAGTGCAGTATTTTACACAGTGTGGTATTAGTACTTTTACTGACGTAAATAACCCAAATACTTCTTCCACCACTGTCTGTTACTAAAACAACACATATGCTAAAAATTGCATGTAGAAAGGTCTTCGGCAATAGTTGTTAACACCTTACATTTCAAAGTTCAGCCTTTCCATGAATACAATGTTTTTTTTTCAGCCCTGTCGTTGTCATAAACACACATGCATATAAAACCATGTTTTTTGTCGATAATGACCTTTGGAGGAAGTGGAGGCGGAGTTTCATCAGTTGGCATTATGAGTCTGTTGGCAGAGAGAGAGAGAGAGAGAGAGAGAGTCTTCTGTGTTAACGATACAGAAATACACATTAATACACACGTGAGTTTGTGTTTATTCAGACTAACCTGGTGACTTGCATCGTAGGGCTGAGGAGGACAAAACAAGGAGAGGAAGTGTCAATGCAATCTATTGAAGTTATACTGTGTATCATCGATTGGATTTAAGAGAAAAACATGAAGAAGTGACTGCTGGCAAAAAAAGTCAAAGTCAGTGTTAATTAAAGCTGCAAACAGCGATGAACGGGCCCTCGCCCCTCCCAGCACGTCGGGGGTATATGCAGGATGCCGGTAACACTTCCTCTGTACATTATGTGGCGCTAGAGAACACACGCTAATTATATGTCTCGTTGCTGTATATCATGTGTAGACCACACCATGAAAATGTCATGTAAATCGGATGATGCTTGTTAGTTGTGGCTAGAAGGGATACAGCTACACCGTTTTGACAAGAAAAAGTGGAGACAACAGTTAAGTTTAGACGCCAAAATGACTAGTTAAGTTTAGGAAAAAGATCGTGGTTTGGATTAAAACTATCCCGAGGAAGGAACACGCTTTTCCTGGGTGAAAGTATTAAAAAATATGTTATTGTATTATTGTAAGAGCCAATAAGTGGCCTTGGTATAAATAGGAACCGATCTTTGGTTTAAAAACTACAAAATAAGAACACATTTTACATATAATCATCTGTGTTAGTAAAGTATTATACTCTAACTCTAACTAAAGTCAGCAGTGTTTTAAAATTAATCCTCATACGCTGTTGTGTTGTGTTTTGTTTTCTTACATATCCACATCGTCATAGTCGTCGTCCGAGTCTGTGTCCTGATCCCTGAGAGAGGAAACAGAAGTTAAATCTCACGATCAGGTATTTAATGTGACGCCACGTCTGTGACATGTGATCCAGTTACCTCGCTGGACTCTTGGTACTGCCGGTGGATCCCAGTGAAGGTCTTAACTGTGAAAAAACACAGGAACTTAGTTACAGCCAACGAGTACAAACTTATACATGTAGAAAACTCCTCTATTTGTTGTATTAAATGTATATTCGCTGTTACTTTCTTTGTTGTTTAATATAGGGGCCGATCGCCAAGACTTAAGAGAAATAAAAAATGTTCACTATTTGAAAGTGGGGGGGACAAACAGGATTTTGCAAAGTGGGGGGGGGACATGTCCCTCATGTCCCCAGTGGAAATTATGCATATATGTTTGTATATGCATGGGTGTCCGCAACATTGAAAGTGTAATAAACTTACTGTTGTGTTTGGTGATTCTTTCTTCACAGGCCTCCGAGTGTAAATCTGTTCCACTGAGCGACCACAAGCAAAACAATTTAACGCAAAGACACTTTCCATATTAACATTTCATTTCATTCTATTCTATATCATAAGGTTGTTCATATAGCTGAAGTGAGAGGGTGATTTCTTACAGCTAATGTCAGAGTTTGTCCTCTCTGCCCGGTTGTGCTTGTTGATAGACTGGATCCTCTTCAAAGATCCTGTCACCTGAAATCAACAAGAAAAATCCCATTATTAATCCGATCAGAGTCTGTGATCTCTGTGAGCTAGAAGAGGGAGCAGACACCTGGACCACCAGCTGGCTAAATACACAGACACTACAGCTGAATATGGAAAAATATTTGAACTAATAGATATCAAAATATAACTTCCTGTTGTTGATTAGTTACATTAGGACAATTATTTTTTGTGTTACAAGTTTTCTGAAATGTTATGTTCAAATATGCACTAATAATTTGCATACATTTTGGATAAAACCAGGTCCACAATTCTTGTTTCATTTTGCCGACATATTAGAATCAAAGGTTTTTACTGGGGGAATTCTGGATATTGTCTTTTTATTATCACTTAATAAATCACAAAATACTGTTGACAGCCATAAAAATACATCTTTTTCGCCATGTTTTTAGGAATAAAATGTTATATAAATCAGGCTGTGAATGATATCTGACCAGTGCAGGAACCTTCAGAATATAGATAGGAATAAAACTTGAAAGTTTGGTGTAGTAAATGCTACTGATTTCTGGCTCAGAGTCTGGGAGAAAAACTAATTTTGAGAAAACGGCCTTTAAAAGATATGCATTGTAAAAGTTTGGCTTCATTTAGTTAAACACTACAGGCGATTAGGGTAACACATTTTAACTAATATACATCACCATAAAACTTCCCCAGTCGATACTTTAAGACAATAATATTTTGTTTTAAAACTATAAATCGGGCATTATTGCATGCTAACTTTTGGTGAATTTAGGAGAAATCTACAGACACAAATGCACAAAGTGGTGTAGTAAAATAAAGACCTAAATGTGTTTTCGGGTCTTTTTTCCCCCACTAGTCTGAAAGATGACATGTTATGGAAGCAAAAGACCCTCAAAATTGAAAATTATGTTTTTACCTTTAGTGTCTCCTGTTAAAGGTCCCATGGCATGAAAATGTATGAGTTTTTTTAACATTAATATGCGTTCCCCCAGCCTGCCTATGGTCCCCCAGTGGCTAGAAATGGTGATAGGTGTAAACCGAGCCCTGGGTATCCTGCTCTGCCTTTGAGAAAATGAAAGCTCAGATGGGCCAATCAGGAATCTTCTCCTTATGAGGTCATAAGGAGCAAGGTTACCCCTTTTTTTCCCCCCTTTGCCCACCCAGAGAATTGGTGGCCCACCCATGAGAAAAAGAGACATCATGGCTTTCAAACAAGCAAAGTGGCAGTTGGTCAAGGCCACACCCCCACCCTTGCCCCCGCCTCTCCTTCTCAGACATAGAAATGGCACATCCTAAGGAAAGCTCATTGTGGGACTGGCTCTAGTGGCTGTAATTCTGCACCAAGACTGAATTTCGGGAAAGAGACTTCAGATACAGTATTAGGGGACCACTAAGGTCTATATAAAAGAGACTTCAGATACAGTATTAGGGGACCACTAAGGTCTATATAAAAGATACTTCAGTACAGTATAGGCCACTAAGGTCTATATAAAAGAGACTTCAGATACAGTATTAGCATAAGGCCATATATAAAGATACTTCAGATACAGTATTAGGGGACCACTAAGGTCTATATTAAAGAGACTTCAGATACAGTATTATGGGACCACTAAGGCCTATATAAAAGATACTTCAGATACAGTATTAGAGGAGACCACAATCTATATAAAGAGAGACTTCAGATACAGTATTAGGGGACCACTAAGGCCTATATAAAAGGCAGATACAGAGACAGTATTAGGGGACCACTAAGGTATATAAAAATATTATACAGTATAATAGATAAATAAATAAGAGGACCACTAAGGTCTATATAAAAGATACTTCAGATACAGTATTAGGGGACCACTAAGGTCTATATAAAAGAGACTTCAGATACAGTATTAGAGGACCACTAAGGTCTATATAAAAGCATCCAAAGAGCACCATGTCATGGGACCTTTAATGCTTAATTTAAAATTAAAAGTTGAGTTGAAAAAAATGATGATCATGATTGGTATTGAGATCTTCATCTCAATTTTTTTTTTTTTTAAATAAAGTCAATAAAGAATGTGGTTAAGACCTCCATCTCGTCGTCCTCCGTCACCAGGCAGGACTTGAGTTTCTCAGGGTGTCGATACTTCTCCAGCAGGTCCAGGGTCAGTTCCTGGTTCAGGCCTTGCTGGGTCAAAAACATGTTCTGCAGAAGAGAGGGGGCGAGGTGGGGAGGAGACACAAAGGATGGAGAAAGAGACAACAGAAACAGTGAGTAGGCTCCAAGTAAAGAAAAAGCGTACAGGAGGCCAAGACTGATGTAGAAGAAAATGAATTAGCTAACAGTTTTAGTATCATTTTATCCTGATATTCTCTTTCCTGTTCACTGATTAAGTTGCTACCTGATCAACAACTTAGTGTCTCCAGTCTGTCTGCCTTTGCTCTAGTTTAGTATTTAAACAAAGCATTTTACATTGATCACTGTGAGTGAGACCTTTTGTTAGAGCCCAGGTTGTTGGAGCCTAGCTATAGTTTTTATATCAAAAATATATAAAATATATAAAAATATATAAACTATATAAACTATATACTATATACTATACCATATACACTATATGCTCTTGGATGTGTGATATCTCCCTCAAGACAGCTACATTTTTAAAGTCATGCCAAAACATAGTTAGATTTAGGTTGATTTGATTCAGAAATGACACCAAATAAAGCTGAACTGGAGCATATTTGAGCAGTACTGACTGAGAGCATCTTGGAGGCGCTGGGTCTCTTCTTCGGGTTCCTCACCAACATGGCCTTTACAAAGTTATAAAACATGGAGGACCTGCAGACAGGAGATATGTTGGTAGCATCTTGGAACGTACAGTAACACACATATATAACGGATGCTTGTATTTAGATCCTATTAATCTGAGTATTAAAATTAATTAAAACCGCAATATTACTACAACATCAACACAACTTGTTTACATGTACATTTGTTGTTGGCCTGTCCAGACTCTGACTTTCTTTATCGGACCGTCTTCTCTCCTTTTTCAGATTACATTTTTTATAAACATTCACTGAGAAAACATCTGTTCACGGCTGGAAATATAAATGCAAGACCAACAGCAACAGCTTGATTGATACAATAGGAACCATTCGCTCCCATGATTTAAGGGTTAAATATAATGCGTTTTTATTTACCATTTAGACTTGTCCTTCAGTTTAGGAGGCTGGTAGCCACTCTTGGACATGAGGAACAGGACTCTGCAGGAAGAAACACAGTGTCACATCAGTGAGAATCTGTGAGTGCATGAATGTCACATATGCACATGCCTGGTCTGTCCTATAACAGATTAAGTTAGATGAACTAATAACTGCAGTGTGTTTTGTTTTACATCAGCAATGTGAAGAGAGGAAAGCTGTCAGACAAATGTAGTGAAGGAAATAAAAAGTCTCTGAGATGTACAGTAGTGGAGTAGAAGTTTAAAGTAGCAGAAAATGTAAAGTACAAGTTGTTCTAATGTGTTCTTAAGTACAGTACTTAAGTAATTGTCCTTATTACATTCAATCACAGGTGTACGTGTGTGTTTGCCGCGTGGTGGACATCAAAACGGAAGTGGCTGTAGTTTTGATTTTAGCGCCTCTTAATCTCCCCTTGCCACCTCTGGCGCCATCCTGAGGACAGGAGGGGAACAGCAACAAGTGAAGAACTTTTTGTCAGAATCCACGACGTTCCACTTCCAGGATTGCTTCGGTGCCGACTGAAATTCAGCCGGATGACACTCTTTTCGGCCGGATGTCCGTTACCTTTCGCTTTGTTTGTGTTGGCATTCTAAAGTCGGGTGGATTTATGAGGACTATGGTTAACTGCTCCTCAGATCTCTGCAGGGTAAATCTAGACAGCTAGCTAGACTATCTGTCCAATCTGAGTTTTCTCTTGCACGACCCAAGGCTATTTTGCAGCGGCACCGTGGCTCTGTCCGGCACTTAGTGTGTGGACTAGCCAAACCCTCCAACGCAGCACTGTGGAGGAAGGTCTGGCAATGCGATACTAGAGGCAGAGCTACTCTAAAGATAAATTGGGTCGAGTTGAAACCATAGACATAAAATGCCACTCACGCCACTGAAAATACTGAGCACCCACGTGTGCCAGACTGCCAGTAGGCTACATTAATTTAAAATTAAACATTTCAGTTGGTGCTAAGTGGAGCGTCTGTCACAGTGTGATTGGTTATGTCACTGTCTACTAGACAGGTGGCATTGATTCTTAATTTCCCACCAAGCTGATCGAGGTTACGTGTCAGTTAAACTTCTCATCTCCAATCCTATCTGTATTTGTGAGAAGTGGCGCTGTCCTGAGTTGAAAGATAGCCTACTTTATGGCTTTATTATGGAGTTAATAGGCGTGTGTGTTCGTGTCGGCCGCTGTCCATTTCCTAAGGTTCTGAAATGCAAAACATTTTTTGACTAATTTTTTTTTAAAGGGCCTGTGAGCACCCACGGAGGAAAACATAAATCGCCGCCTATGATGGTTAGCATTGCTAAGCCTCTGTCCTGATTGACAGGTCGACGTTTAGCCACGCCCCTAAAACATCCCCTACTTTTTTGTCCATTTTAAAATAAATGGGACACTCAAACTAGTGATTAAGACCATAAACTCATTATGACATTATGTTTACTGAGTTAATAAATCAAGTGAGAAGTAGGCTCATTTTCTCATTGACTTATAGGCTATAGAAACTGACTTCTTTTTGGAGCCAGTGGAGCCCCCCCCCCACTTCAACATTGGCTTCACTTTTCAGACCCAGAAGCTTTGTCCATAAAAGTCAGAGTCACACACTACAGCCCAGTGAGAGGAAGAAGAGGAAGCTCATAATGAAGTGACGCAATTCTGCTTCTGACAACAACAAAAATATTCTAAATCATCTGGGTTTGCTACAGCAGTAAAACTAATTGCCTTATAAATGTTGCATAATGTTGTTCATTAGTTCATTTCATGCATAAAAAAGAAAAGTAGTCCCCGCAACCGCCTGCAGTAATGTTGTCCTTAAATGTCCAGACTGAGGTGTTTACAGGACCTGTAACATTAAAAGCTGCAGAGAGACTGATCTCTGGGTTTAAATCTCACCAATATGGCGTCCCGATGAAGGACATCCGCCGGGCCAGGGTGGCAGTGATCTGAGCCGAGATCCCAAAGTCAGCTACACAACAGAGGAAACAAAAAAATATAAAGGACAACCACTCATTCAGTTTTACTAACAATATACTTAACAAGACAGATTTCTGCGAGTCTTGAGTGACTCTTTGTAAAATAAAATGAAATCAAGGCTCTGAATACAAATAAATGTGCTTTGTATTTCTTGTTGTATTTCTAATATCTACTTTGATTTCAGAATTACTGCACACTGTGACAACACCATCAAGCACGGCAGACATGAGCATAAACCCAATTAAAAAAAATTATAATAATATTAATGTTTGTGTTTTTAATGCATGAGGGAATATCCAAATAGATTAAGTCTTAAAATCCTATTAGGAAAATGACAATGATAAGACTTCTGCTTGTAAATGAAACAACGTTCTGCAGCCGAATATTAAATGTTAGAACCAGACTAGAGCTGCAAAGCTGAATCGATTAATCAAGTAGTTGTCAGCTAATCTCCAACTATTTTGATAATCGATTAATTGGGTTGAGTCATTTTTTGTTATGAAAAAAGTTTTAAAAAAAATTGATTGCAGCCTCTTAAGTGTGAAGTGTGAGTTGTGGACAAAACAAGACATTTAAGGCCGTCCTCTTGGGCTTTGGGAAACTGATGGAAACTTTTACCATTTTAAGACAATTTCAGCCCAGTTCAGACCAAAGATTGTTCTGAAACTTGAAACTTCTTGCAACGAGCCGGTCTGCAGCGTTCTGAAAGCTGCCAGTTCACACCAATGCGACGAAAGTAGTATCATCTCCATATAAACGCCTCTTTGAACTTCTTCTTTTTGTAGCTAGAGATATCATTTGTTGCATCTAAATATGCATGTGGATAACATTACTGATAGTGGGAGGCTTGCTACAGTTGCATTTCTAGTGATCAATCGGCGAAAACACGTTTTATTTCTCGGATTCTCTGCTGTGTTCTAGCACCGCTCTCTCTTCAGTCACTCTCTATCTCGCTTAGCCATATCACGTTACCGTGCTTTCGGGCGGCCGTTGAGGCTTCAACCATCTGTTTGTAACATAAAAATGAAATGGATTATGGATCAATTCCTTTCTATAATTTATAGCTGACTTTACCAGCTGACTTCTCTATTTGCTGTAGAAACAGGAGACGTCTCTTACGTTCTAAAACCAGCTTCTGGAGACTCGACCAGCTGAGTCGCAGCGACACCATCATCTGGTTTGAGTCCAGCTGAGACGGGCCGGTTCAGATCTCTGCAACCTTTCTCTGCAATGTTCTAAAATGGTTTCGCAAATCTTTGGTCTGAACTGGGCTTTATAGACCAACCAACTAATCGATTAATCGAGAAAATAATGGACAGGCTAATTGACAATGGAAATAATCTTTGTGGCAGCCCTAATTCAGACCACCACAAAATAGAGAGGACCATTTAAGTCCTTAAGTAAGATCCAAACGAGACAGCAGAGATGATTTTATTGAGCGGTCCACAAAGGCGTAACTTTGGGTTCAACATTGGGGAGGAAGAGAATTTTAAACGTTTTTTTGAACACTTCATTTTCTGCATTCTGGTGAATTTTTTCTTAGGTTTTTGGGGATGGTTGCACTGGCCAGTTTTGATTATTGCGCCTGTGCGTCAGTGATGTCAGTCATGCAGAGAGTGACTCATCTTCACCACAGTGGTAGAACACAGAGCACACACAGTGCAAACATGCACCTACCCAGTCTGACCTCGCCCTGATCGTTGAGGAGGATGTTGGCACCCTGGAGGCGAGAGAGAGCGAGAGACACATCAACACAAACACAACCAGAGACGCATCTCATCATAAAAAACATTCTCCTCTCGGTGATCTTTAACTGAACCCACACAGGATGGAGATCAAAAACCTGTTTACTAGTAGAACTAAAAGATCATTTGATGGACTGATTGTTGTAGTGTGCTAAGTATCTTCTCTCTCTAGCTGCTCATTTTTGGCTGCACTACCGTCAGTAAGATTTACTCAGAAGTATTCAGATCCTCAAGTAAAAATACCACACTGTGAAAATTCTCCACTACAATTAAACGTCCTGCATTCAAAATCTTGCTACTAGTAAATATATTATGAGCAAAACTCACAGAAAAGTACTCAAAGTACTTATTGTGCAGTAAAATGTTCCCTCTCAGTGTTTTCCTGTTATATCTGATGTTTCATGCTACAGTATATACTGTTGGTTAGTTTAATCTACAGCAATGCATCATATTCTATAATCATCATATGTTTGTAGCATCGCTGTCCTGTGAGAACCACGTATCTCTAAAAAGTTTTAAAGGTGCCCTGCCACACGTATTTAATTACTTTGTGGTCATGTCTGAAGTTCTACCATGGGCTCTGTAAAAAAATGTTGTGGAAAAAATGCCTTGGTTACCTTGTTTCAAGCCATTCTAGCGTGGTATAGAAAGCCTGCAGGAAGACTCAGCTCGATTTGTGCCAGTTCTCATTAATATTCAACAAGCTAAGCTGTTTGAATCTGATTGAGCCAATGAGAGCCTGGCTGTCAGCATCCTTTACCCAGCCCAACTGGGCGAGCTCATGAATAGTAATGAGCTCAGGCAGTATGATGTCAGACTGACCAGCTTTTGTGATTGGCCTGATTTCTCTGCTTATTTCTGTTCAGTGGCTAGAGCTGACAGAGGAGGTAGCAGTTCATTTTCACATTCACCACATAACACAAACACATATGGACCTCACATATTTCAAAAAAATACAAGGAAAAACGGTGTTGTGTGGCATGGCCCCTTTAAAACTTTTCATGGTGTCAGAAAAACAGCCCTGTTTTCAGCTTTGTGATGATGCATTTTACCAGCTGATCCGAGAGGCTTTTTAAAGACTTTAGGAGGAGAATTTTCTTTTCTTTCTCAACACGTAAAGGAACACTTCATCCTTCAGCTTATCACAAACATTCAACATCAACACATCTGGAGAAACGTGGTTTTCACTGGACAGGGAGGGGATGAAAAACTGTCATCTGAAAAGTAACTAAAGCTGTCAGAGAAATGTAGTGGAGTAGAAAGTATAAAGTTACATAAAATGGAAATACCCAAGTAAAGGACAAGTAGCTTAACTGTGAACTTACGTACAACACTTGAGTAAATGCACAGTGAGTTACATTCCACTGCTGGATTTCCTGTCTCATTTTCTAAATGCTTTTTCCATCATAAAGTTATAAGATGAAAAGTCTGAGAGCTTTGACTTTAAAGATACTGGACAATAGAATAAAAATATTGTCTATCAGCTGGTTCAATAAAAACATAAAGATGATTAGTCTTTCGGATTACAAACAGGACGACCGTTAACCTAGGGCACAGTGTTTGCTATGTTCTTGTTTACATCTTACTATCTGCTGCTGCAGTGACCCACTTCCAACCACCACATTCCAACAGCAAGCGTTAAGTTTCACAGACTGTAGTCTAACGTGCTTTTACCACAAATAAATAAAAGATACCAGTAAACAAGAATGTAGAATGAAAGTCAGACGTGTTTACCTTGATGTCTCTGTGGATTTTCTTCTGTGCATGCAGGTAGTCGAGGCCCTGGATAATGTAAATAAAAGATTTCACTTATTCATTTCAACTATTAAACCCATTTCAGAAATGAAGAGAAAACAAAGAATAAATGGAACAAAACAGTTGTTGTGCCTTGGACATCATTATCAACAGCTCCTTTAAAGTGAATTAATAAATAATAATTACCTGCAGCATCTCCCTGCAGATGTAGGCGATCTGTGGCTCAGACAGAGGACCAGTCACTGTGGAACACAATTTTCTTTTAATAATTCAATACTAATAGTTTACAGCCTCCAAAGTACATTACTGTAAGTGATCAAGGTTTGTTCGAAAATTCTCGCATTGCGAGACCTTCGTCCACAGCGCTGCGGAGGAGGGTCTGGCTAGTCCACACAGCTTTCCAGAATGGGAGAAAAACGTGCTCTGGTTTATTGGCATTTCTTTAAACCAATCACTATCATTTTGGGTGGCGTTAAGCACCGGACGGACCCATGGTGCCTCTGCAAAATGGCCACGGGAAGAAAATTGTTTTGGTGGAACGTGTGTACGTTCAAAAGTTGTTTTAGTCGTGCGAGAGAAAACTCAGATTGGACAGATAGTCTAGCTAGCTGTCTGGATTTACCCTGCAGAGATCTGAGGAGCAGTTAACCATAGTCCTCACAAATCCACCGGAGGTTAGAACGCCAACACAAAGAAAGCGGAAAGTAACGGACATGCGGACAAATTCCCGGTGGCACCTGAACAATCCCGGAAGTGAAAAAGTAACATGGTTTTTTAATGAAATCCCCCCCACCCCAGTTTCATAATATTTAATCCCAGGGTCGTCCATATGGTAGTATTTTTGCTTTTAGATGTTTTATTACAGAAAGAAACCCATGACCAAATAGTCATACATTACGTCATAGTGTTACATGCAGTATTGTTGGAATTATAGTAAAAAAAAATATTCCCCAACATTTGATTGAGCCTCTCTACTGTAGAGGGGCACAGAGAAACAACTCGGCTTCACAACTGACACACAATGAATAACATCATGAGGTCCAGTTCAACCTAATGATCTTAACATCTGGATTTGAAAATGTGCTTGCACCTGTACTGTCTGTTGTAAGTGTCCAGTGTACTGTTAATTCCCCACATAAAACAGTGGTGACTAAAATGTTTTATAACATAAAATAGCACTTTATTTATCATCAGAAAAATTGCAGGAATTGCAACAACATCGATGCCACTGATTTTCCATCTCTGCACGAGACGACAGGAGATGACAGAAGATATGTCAAACCAGCCGGCAGTTGTAGGAGTTTTTTATAGATATTTAGAAATGATGTTTGGGTTCGGGTCGGGCTTGGTCACATCAGCGCGATAAGGCATTGAACATTTTAAATTTAAAAAAGCTTATTATGTTTAGTTTAGTTTAGTTTATTTGTTTATTTGAGCAGTTATCATTCTGCTCAAAGGGAGTGGGCAGAAGCAAAAGAGCTTATAAGCGCCCCCCCCATAAAATAATACAATAAAATTTCTCATTTCACAATAGTACAAAAAAACATATTGCAAAACAACACAACGAAACAATATCAAACAAACAATATAACAATCAAAACAAATACAAAACAGAACAAAAATGGATTATATACACTTCCAATGGTAGAAATACTCCTAATGGCTAATCATTTCTTCTTCTTTATACTTGTCGAAAATCTTTTGTTTGTGTCTATATTTAAAAAGGTTGATATTTGGACATTGTTTCATCTCCATCTCCAACTTATTCCACAAATGCACCCCATTAACTGTAAGGCTAAAACTTTTCAAAGTTGTACTATGTTTCTGCCTCCTAAAGTTTAAATCATCACGTAATTCATAACCACCAGTACGTTCTTGGAACCTTCCTTGTATTTGGCTTGGTAACAATTTGTGCCTTGCTTTATATAGCATCTGTATCGATTGGAACTCAACAATGTCATAAAACTTCATGATCTTAGATTTTAAAAGTAATGAGTTTGTGTGGTCCAAAAACCCAACTTTATGAATTAGTCGGATAGCTCTTTTTTGCACCATTACTAATGTTGGTGTGTTAACGTGCGCTTGTTGCCCCGTGTGCACTGATCCGCTCATCTGTTGACATTTCCGAATGCCTTCCTACAGTTGCTCAATAAAAGTGGGCTTTCCACACAAACAAACCTACATGTCATTAGTATGAGAAAATAACAAGATTTTAACTGTGTCAGGCTCGGGTCGGGCTCGGACATAAATGTCTTAATGCCTGTTTGGCTCGGGCTGGGTTCGGTTACTGCTCTGTTGGACGCGGGCCGGGCTTGGACAGAAAAATGTAGCCCGATCCGCACTCTATTGTAAATATGCAAAAATATTCGGTAACACTTTAGTTGAAGGTATCTACATAAGAGTGACATGACACTGTCATGAACACATGACACTGTCATGACACATGAACCCTAACCCTAACCATAACTTGTCATGACAAAAACCAAATGACACTTACTAAAAGAAGCGTTATGCCATAAACGTTTATGACTTGTTTATAATGTTTATGACACGTTCATGACAATGTCATGTCACTCTTATGTAGAACGTGCCTGGGTAAAGCTGCAGAGGTCTGAACCGGCCCGTCTCAGCTCGACTCGAGCCAGCTGACGGTGTCGCCTGCGACTCAGCAGGTCGAGTCGCCAGAGGCTGGTTTTAGAACGTGAGGGACGTCACCTGTAAACAGCCAATCAGCTCGTAGCAAAGTCAGCTGGTCAAGTCATTTACAAACTGTCAACTGGTCAAAATGGCAGAGTTTAGGACAGAGGCTCAACGAGCCGTGTTTTCCCCGTTTCATCACTACTAGAAATGCAGCTGTAGCAAGTATTTCACTATCATTATCTTCATTCATTTGAAGACGCTACAAAGCATATCCAGCTACTACAAAAGCCTGGAAAGTCGGAAGTAAGAACAGAAGTACAGAGTCGTGGCTATCGGTATGATACACCGTCTGCTCTCGTCGCATTGGTGTGAACTGGCAGGTTTCAGAACGTTTCAGACCGGCGCGCTGGAAGTAGTTGGGAGTTTCATCTCGTCTCGGAGCGAATCTTGAAATGAGCTTGTAAAGTATAACGTAGCAGGAAATGGAAATACTCAAGTAAAGTACAAGTACCTCAAAATTGTAAAATAATATAATAGTAATATAATAGACAATAAAAGCTCATAAAGACAGATTCCTCAAATATTTGTCCAACACACACACACACACACACACACACACACACATAGACACACACACACACACACACACACACATAGTGCGTCTCACTATCTTTGTGGTGACCCGTCATTGACATGACGCATTCCCTAGCCCCTTACCCTCACCTTAACCATCACAACTAAATGTCTAACCTTAACCCTTACCCTAACCTTAACCATCACAACTAAATGCCTAACCTTAACCCTTACCCTAACCTTAACCATCACAACTAAATGTCTAACCTTAACCCTTACCTGACCTTAACCATCACAAAAAGCTAACCAACTACCCTACCTTAACTACAACTAATGTCTAACTAACTATTACTCACAACTAAATGCCTAACCTTAACCCTTACCCTAACCTTAACCATAACCTAATTCTATCCCTAATCCTAAAACCAAGGCTTAACCCTCAAACAGCCCTTTAATGTTGTGGGGTCCAGCATTTTGGCCCCACAAAGCTGTTCGGACCCCACAAGTATACTGGACTCCCGGTTTTTGGACCCCACGAATGTAGTTAAACGAGAACATACACACACACACACACACACACACACACACACACACACACACACCCTTCTGTCTGAAATATTCCATTTGGAAAAAAAGATCACTCTTTAGAAATTGTTGTTCAAACTGTAAATAAAGCAACTACCAAAATGTACTGGTGATTTTGTATGATTGACATTTGGTATGTCCTTGGGGTGTGTTTTATATATATATATATATATATATATATATATATATATATATAAAAAATAAGCCATTACGTGTTTCTACCACACCCTTACATTTATTTTATATTTCTTCACCGTGATTTGTATGTGTGTGAAACCAATAAACATAAACATGAACTCAATCACTCACTCACTCACCATGGTAGATATCCTGCAGGGAGCCTCCTCCACAGAACTCCATACAGATCCACAGTTTATTGGCTCTGCAGACAAAAGAGGAGTTAACGTCTGTATCTGAGATTAATAAGGGGGGGGCACAGAGACAGACCACTGACCTTATGTAGCTGCCATAATAAGCCACTATGTTGGGATGTTTGCAGCTCCTCACTATGACAATTTCCTGCTGGATGATAGAAAAGTCATCCTCTGTGGAACCAGACAGAAAGAGGGGAAGACATATTTGTTGTTTTAGTCACATTACTTATGAACACAGTTAGTGGGTATATACACGCTACATGCTAACCAAGTCTTTAAGACATCTAGCTCCTTTCCTTTTGAGTTTATTGGAAGGTAAACATATGAAAAGCCTATTGGAATCAACAGGGCTGTTTTTCTGACTCTATGAAAAGTTGACTTTTTAGAGATAGGTGATTACATATTTTTACTTAAAGTGACTATATGTAACTTTCAGTTTGTGTTGATTCTAGCGACAAAAGTGATAGTGTTTTTACCACACCTGCTGTCATAAAGTACTGCCCACTGTAGATTACTAAGTTACTAAGAACCTTCTTGCTGTGAGGTCACAGTGCTAACTATTGGACAAACATGTTTTTTTTACCTGGCTGGATACAATAACACAGGCTTCAGGCTTTTCCGGTGTTACACACAAATCTGTGCCCCTTCAGAACGTGTGCTCTGTAGCGCCGTCTACCGGCTGTAAATCATCCTGTGACTTTGCGGGAAAAATCGGACCCAGGCAGAGGCATTAATAAAAACTATATAAATTAGCATTCTTTTCACTTCAAGTCTCGTTTGCTGTTACAGGTCATTTATGATCATCACATGGAACATTACTCAGTTACATATAGTCACTTTAAGTAAGGTTTTAAATGCAGGACTTTTTTACCCGTAGTGGAGTATTTTCACAGTGTGTTATTAGTACTTTTACTGAAAGGGGTGATAGAATGATTATATAGGGTATTTTACACTGTTCCTTAAGGTCTCCTAATGGGGTATGTAACATTGGTTGGGCTGAAAATTGCCCGAATGCTATTTTATTAGGCCCTTAACTGTGAATATGGCCCTTAACTGTGAATATGGCTCTATTTGGAACAAGAGCTTTTCTTCCAAATATGGTATGCTAATGAATATTCAGAATGAGCTACGTGCTGATTGGTTTGAGCAAACTACATAGAAACACATTGGAGACTCGACAGCAGGTCTCATATTTCAGACACTGCAAAGTTATACATTGTTTTGTATATATTGTACTACTTGTATACTATATTGAAGTATATTTACAGTTTGAATTTCGTCACGCCACGTATACGACATCTAGCTAAATGTCTTATTAAGCTAACAACTGTGTCCGATTCCAAATTAATGAATATTTGTGAATTCCAGAGGAATTCTAAGAGGAGGCTAGCTAGCTCTCATTGATAGAGCTCCATCCAGCCACAGGCTCTATCAATGAGACTCACGGACAAGCGACGTTTATTTCCCCAATCGTTTGTTTAAATAACTCAACACATTATAATTACACACATTAAAAGATTAACTGGAACTGTGGTAAGAGATTGCTGGCGTAACAAGCTCACTGACCGCGCTCTCACTCACATACACCGGGCATTTAGCTAGCAGGAAGAGGGGAGTTGCAGTCCCTGGAGCTCTGTCAGGGCAGGTGCGTTTGGTTGTCATTAGCCCAAGAGACGGTGACTTTGCGCGGGTATGGAGTGCTGTGGGCTGCCGTGACGGAGCTCCAAGTACCTCATAGCAGGCCGGGGTGTGTGAAGGAAGGCAGGCCGGGCGGCGAGGCAGCTACACAGGCAGAAACGGCTGCTGAACTCCGACACACAGTCTGACAAAATTTGCAATTAGCCATCCATTTTCGTAAAGCGGCCCATATTTGGTCTTTACATAGTTGATTTCTCGCATAAAAAAGTTTCAGAAGTGAATTTTGTAATGGAATAGCAGAGATCTGCGCGACCTAGATTCAGAAGACTACCTGATCTCAGGTCCGTTGTGTAGCCTATGTAAATGTTGGGGCGTGATCGTTCTCTTAATACACCCATGGCTGTGACAAAGGTTCCGGTCTTGGGAGGTTGACGTCAACTTCCAGCTTTGTTGAGATTCGCCCGTTTTCAGCGGCAGTTTCAAAATATGAGATTTTCATAGTAAAGGGGTGTCAATGGGATTTTGAGCTGCTGTGTATGTCCTGTTTACCCACCGAACTGTCGTTATTCAACTATGACAGGGTAAAATCGGTTTTGCATTCTATCACCCCTTGAAGTATAGGATCTGAAGACTTCCTCCAACACTGTCTGTTTAACCATAAATGCCGACAGATGCATCTCCCACTCAGCTGTTATATTACTTCTTCCCTATAAATACATAAACATCCCTGAAACAAGAAGGGCATGGTATTAAACAGACAATAAGCTCTTTTTAAAACTGATGTGTGCATATATGAGTATAACAAAAAAGTTTAGTTGTACACGTACACTCCCCCTTTTTTATTCAGGATAGTTCTTTATATGACGAACCCTCCATGGGAGCATATTATGTAAGCACAGTACTTGAGGAAATGAGTAAATATACTAGGCTGGAAACGTGTTTGTTACCTTTGTGCAGGTGCTTAGGTAGAACCTCTAGAGGCTTGTTTTTCAGTGTACTCTCAGGCCTCAGGCATTATTACAAACAAGTCAGAATGCCTCTCTCTTAAAAGGACAAACATTCAAAAATAAATCTCACCTGGTTCCATCTTGATGACCTTAATGGCTGCCAGCTCTCCATTCTGCTTGTTACGTGCCTGAACACACAAAGACACATATACCGGTTATTACTTTTACAGGATTCACATCTTGTACTTAAGTAAAAGTAGCAATACTACAGTGTAGAAATACTCTGTTACAAGTAAAAGGCCTGAATTACAAAATCTTACTAAAGTACAATAGTATCAGCATCAAAATACACGTAAAGTACTCATCATGCAGAGTGGACCATTCAGAATCATATTATATCACTGGATTGTAATTACTGATAGGGCTGGGTACCGAATTCAATACTTTTTAGGCACCGACAGAATTGTCTCCTTAGTATCGAGTATCAGTACACGATTTCAATACCTAAGGAGTAAATCTCATCAGTGGCAGTGAGCCAATAAGCATGCAGCATGCTTCTACCAAGATCTAATAATGCTGCTGATTGGCTGTCTAACGTGACACGTCGTAGAGACACTCAGGAAAAAAAAAAAAACGTAAGTGGGAGCTTAAAAATAAATCTAAATTTGTGCCGTAATGTTGTAACTTTCTTTTTGTTTAATAAAATTGGCATTGAAAAAAGTATTGTTTAGGAACCGGTATCAAAGTCACGGTATTGGTATCGGTACCGGTATTTTTTGAACGATACACAGCCCTAATTATTGATGCATTCGTGTTCATCATTTTAATGTTGCAGCTGGGAAAGGTGGAGCTCATTTATCTACTTCATAAACAGCTGGACAGCTTAACCTATAACAACACATCATCATTTATTAGTTGATTATATTTTGTAGTATTGATCTGAATCTGAAAAGTAACTAAAGCTTCAAAATAAATATAGTGGAGTGAAAGGACCATATTTGCCTCTGAGGTGTGGTGGAGTTGAAGCATAAAGTAGCATAAAATAGAAACACTCAAGTACTAGTACGTTTGTACTTCAAACCTGTACTGAAGTACAGGACTTGAGTAAATGTACCTACAGTAGTCGCTGTGAATGTGGTGTGTTTTCTTGAGAGACTGTAACAGTCTTTGGTGTAACAGAGCTTCATTTGCATGTTTTCTGTCCAGATCAGTGGAGTGCAACAAACATCAGACCACACCATTAAAGACACACACACACACACACACACACACACACACACACACACACACACACACACACACACACACACACACACATACACACACACACACACACATACACACACACACACACACCCACACACACACACACACACACACACACGATGACCTTTGAAAGTGTGATAACGGAAAGTGGTCTCACTTCTCTTTGTTTATTCACACATTATTTATAAACAGAAACTGTTCATATATATATATATATATATATATATATATATATATATATATATATATATATATATATATATATATGCACATTCATATTGTTCAAATGGGTCCAAGCAGATTTTCTGTTGCAGCAAGTTACGACCAATCCGTAACATTGTGATTAAAAGTTATTTTACTATTTACTATTACTGAGAATAATATAGTATTAAGCTGAATGACACTTCAGATCAAACAGAAAGGCTGCAGACAAACAACTAAATGTGCTGCTGTTAAAATAAAGTATGTACAATGTTGCAAGTAAAGGTACTTTACCCCATCAGAGTTCATATAGTCTGGATCAGCGGAAGTACATTTCCAGGATAATTACCTACATCCGGCACGTGGTTAACGCGCCGGATGTCCCTCACATTTCGCTCTCTGCGTGTTGCCGTTCTCAAGATCTCTAACGCTTCTGGAAACCACAGCAACCTTCCAGCTAGCGAGCTACACGCTGAAAATGTAAAGTTGTGAAGAACATTTGGATCGTGCAACAAGGCAGGCCTGCCTGGTTCTTTTGGGGGAATGATTGTAAAGATTTACTAAGAAAATGTTTACGGCATTCACTCTCTAACAGGGACTTTTTTGGGACCGATTGGGAGGAATAGCTCTTGTGGCTTGTGGCTATGGTTAGTGTTTGTTTCATAACCACAAGGATGGTGGTTAAATCCCAGGCTTCTCCACCCACATCTCAAATTGTTCATGTCTATGCCTATACTCTCTTATTCAACATTCTAGGTGATTACTTTGGGGTGGTGATGGTGCAGTGGATATGATACATGCCTTTGGTGGGGGAGATCTGGGTTCAATTCCCACTACAATACATCAACCAATGAGCAAGACACTTAACCCATAGTTTCTCCAGTGGCGTGCAACCTCTGATATATATATATATATATATATATATATATATATATATATATATATATATATATATATATATATATATATTTATATCAATTGTAAGTTGCTTTAGATACAAGCTAGACGATTGTGATTGGTTTAAAAACAACCCAGGCCATTATTTTCTCCTATCCCAGAATGTATCTGTGATCTAGCCAGACTTTCGATCTGGCGATGCAAGACTAGACTTCATATATTATTATTTAAGGTAGTCTACTCTGTGGAATTTTCCAAAAATCCTTGTTATTGATAACACTGGTGGCAATAAATTAAACTGCAGACATTATCCTGTTGCCCATGTGAATCAAATGCCCTAGTTTCCCCCCTCCCCCGACGTCGGTTTTATTTTTTAAATTATTTTTAAACCTTGGACAAGGCATCTCCTATGCCAATCACAACCTCTTAGTTTTTTTAAATTATTATTTTATTTATTTTTATTTGTAACCTATCCGGTATATCTTCTAACCATAATTTTACCTTTATTGAATCCCCTTGTCCCGGGCATCGTGTTTTAACCCAAATCTAACCCTAACCATAACTTGACAAAAACCTAATGACACTAAAAGAAGCGTTATGTCATAACGTTTATGACTTGTTTATAATGTTTATGACACGTTCATGACAGTGTCATGTCACTCTCATGTAGATACCTTCAAGTAAAGTGTAACCGAATGTTAACTACTACTACTTATTTTAGTTTGATGAACACATTAATGCATCAATATTTATAATTCAGCATTATAATATATATTATTATGAAATGGGCCATTCTGCCTACCAAATATCTTAAGTAAAAGATCTGAATACTTCTTTCACCATTGCATATACCAGACAGTAGTTTAGACATGACTGGCCACCTACTCATTCACATTCTGTCACTCATGAAATACAAAACAGTCAGAAGTGTACTCGGTCAGCGAGGGCAGGACAGGTACACAAACAACGGAAACTCCACTGCCTCAGACAGGGATTTTTTTTAAAACATGACACATTGGTTATTTGAGCACCAAATATCAATCAAAAGTTCAAATCCTTTCAGCCGGAGAGTAGGCTAGTATGACTACAATCGAAAGATAAAATGCTTCGTAATTCGTATTCCGAACATTGTATTTACAGTGACACTTCCCCTGTCTTCCCCTGTCATCACTGTTCCGTTATAACAAAACAAGGTTGTTGTCACATATTTCATGAAATGAGCAGGACGTTGTTAGCCGACGTGTTAGGATGCTAATCGAATGAGAAAAAAACACTTTCCCCTCAATACAACAAAAAACAGAGACAACTTTTTCGAGACACGACTAGAAGGCAGGCGGTGACCACCTCCGCTGTCAAGCCACTGCTTTCATTTTGTCGGAAAAACTCAAATGATAAACTGTAATGGAAGCTGACACTTCACAGTTGGACATATGTTGATGACGTTGAAATGGCACAGTGGAAAGTCGGGGTGTTGTGGTCGTGGTGGAAGACGGTCGGTCATAAACAATTGGCTTACATTTATCACAGAAATCTCTCTCTCTCTCTCTCTCTCTCTCTCTCTCTGTCTACATATATATATATATATATATATATATATATATATATATATATATATATATATAAACCATTTCACAATTGTCAACAAACATTCTAAATGGCGCCAAGTTTATTTCCTGTTGTAATGTAAGCGAATGACATTAACTGAAGTTAACAAGGGGCCAGGCTGGAATTCCATTGAAACGTACATATATATAGAATATACATACATACATCTTTATGTTTATATATATATAGTTAGATTACCGGCCTGTTTTCATGATTAACTCTAGTGGTACGTGGCTATAAAGTTAGTAAAAGGAGAGTCACAGTCCTACTATGATGTATGTGCTCACTCAAAACGCAGAGAAATGAATTGAACGCAAATGAAAGCCGTTAAAAAGCTTGGTGTTCATTTTCAAATATGCCCACTTTACAAAACGGTATTGTAACGGTGTTG